>NW_018396417.1:91502-92699 GCF_000003195.3 Sorghum bicolor
ACCGTGCACCTATCTTGCATCAAGATTAGCACTATCTCCAAACAGATCCAACCGACCTTCCACTTGAGCCTCTTCACCTAGGATTATCATCGGGTGTTTCCATAATGGTTTCTTAGCCTATGGTGCATTATGCGCAAACCATGCACCAATCTTGCACCTAAACTAACACTGTCTCCAAACAGATTGAAGCAAGATTCCATATGACACATGTCATCTAGGAGTTCTATTGGGGTGCGTCCAAATGGATTTCGTAGCACTTGGTATGTTCCATGCAAACCATGCACCTATGTTGCATCAAGATTAGCATTATCTCCAACACAGATCGAATTGACCTTCCACTTGAGCCACTTCACCTAGGAGTATTATCGGGTGCTTACATAATGGTTTCCGAGCCTATGGTGCATTATGCGCAAACCATGCACCAATCTTGCACCTAAACTGACAGTCTCCAAACAGATGGAAGCAAGATTCCATATGACACACTTCATCTAGTACTTCCATCGGGTTTGTCCAAATTGATTTTTGAGCATATGGTATGTTCTATGCAAACTGTGCACCTATCTTGCATCAAGATTAGAACAATCTCCAAACAGACAGAACCAAGATTCCACATGAGCCTCTTCACCAAGGAGTATCATCGCGTGCGTCCAAAATAGTTTCTTAGCCTATGGTGCATTAGGCACAAACCATGTACGTATCTTGCACCGAAACTAACACTATCTCCAAAGAGACCGAAGTGAGATTCTATATGACACACGTCATCTAGGAGTTCTATTGGGTGCTTCTAAATATATTTCTAAGCATATGGTACGTTCCATGCAATTCGTGCACCTATCTTGCATCAAGATTAGCACTATCTCCAAACAAACCAAACTGAGCTTCCACTTGAGCCCCTTTACCCAGGAGTATCATCAGGTGCATCCAAAATGGTTTCTTAGCCTATGATGCATTAGGCTCAAACTATGTACCTATCTTGCACCAAAACTAACTCTGTCTCCAAACAAACCGAAGCGAGATTCCATATGACACATGTCATCTAGGAGTTCTATAGGGGTGCGTCCAAATGGATTTCTTAGCATATGGTATGTTCCATGCAAATCGTGCACCTATCTTGCATCAAGATTAGCACTATCTCCAAACAGATCGAACCGAGCTTCCACTTGAGCCTCTTCACCTAGGAGTATTATCGGGTGCTTT
>NW_018396417.1:95442-159050 GCF_000003195.3 Sorghum bicolor
GAGGTTCCTGGGTGGGCGGCACAATCAGAGCGGTCCGTGCACCTATCTTGCATCAAGATTAGAACTATCTGCAAACAGACAGAACCAAGATTGCACTTGAGCCTCTTCACTGAGGAGTACCATCGTGTGAGTCCAAAATAGTTTCTAAGCCTATGGTGCATTAGGCACAAACCGTGTACCTATCTTGCACCGAAACTAACACTATCT
Organism: Sorghum bicolor; assembly: GCF_000003195.3. Classification (NCBI taxonomy): domain Eukaryota; kingdom Viridiplantae; phylum Streptophyta; class Magnoliopsida; order Poales; family Poaceae; genus Sorghum; species Sorghum bicolor. Next base: position 95,650 of record NW_018396417.1, read on the forward strand.
CCAAAGAGACCAAAATGAGATTCTATATGACACACGTCATCTAGGAGTTCTATTGGATGCTTCCAAATATATTTCGAAGCATATGGTACGTCCCATGCAATTCGTGCACCGATCTTGCATCAAGATTAGCACTATCTCCAAACAAAAGCAAACTGAGCTTCCACTTGAGCCCCTTTACTAAGGAGTATCATCGGGTTCATCCAAAATGGTTTCTTAGCCTATGATGCATTAGGCGCAAAATGTGTACCTATCTTGCACCAAAACTAACTCTGTCTCCAAACAGACCGAAGCGAGATTCCATATGACACATGTCATCTAGGAGTTCTATTGGAGTTTGTCCAAATGGATTTCTTAGCATATGGTATGTTCCATGCAAACCGTGCACCTATCTTGCATCAAGATTAGCACAATCTCCAAACAGATCAAACCGATCTTCCACTTGAGCCTCTTCACCTAGGAGTATTATCCGGTGCTTCCATAATGGTTTCTGAGCCTATGGTGCATTATGCGCAAACCATGCACCAATCTTGCACCTAAACTAACACTGTCTCCAAACAGATTGAAGCAAGATTCCATATGACACACATGATCTAGGAGTTCTATCGGGTGCGTCCAAATTCATTTCCGAGAATATGGCACGTTCCATGCAAACCGTAGACCTGTCTTGCATCAAGATTAGAACTCTCTCCAAACAGACCGAACCGAGCTTTCACATGAGCCACTTCACCTAGGAGTACCATCTGGAACTTCCACAACGATTACTTAGCCTATGGTGCACGGGGCACAAACCATGCAACTATCTTGCACCGAAACTAATACTATCTCCAACTGGACCAAAGTGAGATTCCATATGATACACTTCATCTAGTAGTTCCATCGGGTTTGTCCAAATTGATTTCTGAGCATATGGTATGTTCCATGCAAACCGTGCACCTATCTTGCATCAAGATTAGAACTATCTCCAAACAGACAGAACCAAGATTCCACTTGAGCCTCTTCACCAAGGAGTACCATCGTGCGCATCCAAAATAGTTTCTTAGCCTATGGTGCATTAGGCACAAACCGTGTACCTATCTTGCACCGAAACTAACACTATCTCCAAAGAGACCGAAATGAGATTCTATATGACACACGTCATCAAGGAGTTCTATTGGGGGCTTCCAAATATATTTCAAAGCATATGGTACGTTCCATGCAATTCGTGTACCTATCTTGCATCAAGATTAGCACTATCTCCAAACAAAAGCAAACTGAGCTTCCACTTGAGCCCCTTTACCCAGGAGTATCATCGGGTGCATCCAAAATGGTTTCTTAGCCTATGATGCATTAGGCGCAAACTATGTACCTATCTTGCACCAAAACTAACTCTGTCTCCAAACAGACCGAAGCGAGATTCCATATGACACATGTCATCTAGGAGTTCTATTGGGGTGCGTCCAAATGGATTTCTTAGCATATGGTATGTTCCATGCAAACCGTGCACCTATCTTGCATCAAGATTAGCACTATCTCCAAACAGATCCAACCGACCTTCCACTTGAGCCTCTTCACCTAGGATTATCATCGGGTGTTTCCATAATGGTTTCTTAGCCTATGGTGCATTATGCGCAAACCATGCACCAATCTTGCACCTAAACTAACACTGTCTCCAAACAGATTGAAGCAAGATTCCATATGACACATGTCATCTAGGAGTTCTATTGGGGTGCGTCCAAATGGATTTCGTAGCACTTGGTATGTTCCATGCAAACCATGCACCTATGTTGCATCAAGATTAGCATTATCTCCAACACAGATCGAATTGACCTTCCACTTGAGCCACTTCACCTAGGAGTATTATCGGGTGCTTACATAATGGTTTCCGAGCCTATGGTGCATTATGCGCAAACCATGCACCAATCTTGCACCTAAACTGACAGTCTCCAAACAGATGGAAGCAAGATTCCATATGACACACTTCATCTAGTACTTCCATCGGGTTTGTCCAAATTGATTTTTGAGCATATGGTATGTTCTATGCAAACTGTGCACCTATCTTGCATCAAGATTAGAACTATCTCCAAACAGACAGAACCAAGATTCCACATGAGCCTCTTCACCAAGGAGTATCATCGCGTGCGTCCAAAATAGTTTCTTAGCCTATGGTGCATTAGGCACAAACCATGTACGTATCTTGCACCGAAACTAACACTATCTCCAAAGAGACCGAAGTGAGATTCTATATGACACACGTCATCTAGGAGTTCTATTGGGTGCTTCTAAATATATTTCTAAGCATATGGTACGTTCCATGCAATTCGTGCACCTATCTTGCATCAAGATTAGCACTATCTCCAAACAAACCAAACTGAGCTTCCACTTGAGCCCCTTTACCCAGGAGTATCATCAGGTGCATCCAAAATGGTTTCTTAGCCTATGATGCATTAGGCTCAAACTATGTACCTATCTTGCACCAAAACTAACTCTGTCTCCAAACAAACCGAAGCGAGATTCCATATGACACATGTCATCTAGGAGTTCTATAGGGGTGCGTCCAAATGGATTTCTTAGCATATGGTATGTTCCATGCAAATCGTGCACCTATCTTGCATCAAGATTAGCACTATCTCCAAACAGATCGAACCGAGCTTCCACTTGAGCCTCTTCACCTAGGAGTATTATCGGGTGCTTTCATAATGTTTTCTGAGCCTATGGTGCATTATGTGCAAACCATGCACCAATCTTGCACCTAACCTAACACTGTCTCCAAACATATTGAAGCAAGATTTCATATGACACACATGATCTAGGAGTTATATCTGGTGCGTCCAAATTGATTTTCGAGAATATGGTATTTTCCATGGAAACCGTACACCTATCTTGCATCAAGATTAGCACTATCTCCAAACAGACCGAACCGAGCTTTCACTTGAGCCTCTTCACCTAGGAGTACCATCGGGAACTTCCACAACGGTTTCTGAGCCTATGGTGCATTGGGCACAAACCATGCAACTATCTTGCACCAAAACTAATACTATCTCCAACTGGACTGAAGCCAAGATTCCATATGAGACTCTTCACCAAGGAGTACCATCACATGCGTCTAAAACAGTTTCTTAGCCTATGTTCCACGCAAACCGTGCTCCTATCTTGCATCAAGATTAGCACTATCTCCAAACAGACCATACCGAGCTTCCATTTGAGCCTATTCTCCTAGGTGTACCATCGGGTGCGTCCAAAATGGTTTCTTAGCCTATGGTGCATTAGGCAGAAACCGTACACCTATCTTGCACAGAAACTAACACTGTCTCCAAATGGACCGAAGGGAGATTCCATATGACACACGTCATCAAGGAGTTCTATCGGGTGCGTCCAAATTGATTTCTAAGCATATGGTACGTACCATGCAAACCGTGCACCTATTTTACATCAAGATTAGCACTATCTCCAAACAGACCAAACTAAGCTTCCACTTGAGCCTCTTCACCTAGGAGTACCCTTAGGTGTGTCCAAAATGATTTTGGAGCCTATGGTTCATTTTGTGCAAACCGTGCAGTGCACCTTTATTACACCAAAACTAACATTGTCTCTAAATAGACCAAAGCGAGACTCCATATGACACACATTATCTAAGAGTTTCATTGGGTGCATCTAAATTGATTTCCAAGCCTATGGTAGTTTCCATACCAACCGTGCACCTATCTTGCATCAAGATTAGCACAATCTCAAAACACACCGAACCAAGCTTGCACTTGAGCCTCTTCACCTAGGAGTATCATTCGGTGCTTCCACAATAATTTATAAGATTATAGTGCATTAGGCGCAAACCGTGCACCTATCTTCTATCGAAACTAACATTGTCTCCAAATGGACCGAAGCGAGATTACATATGAGACATGTCATCTAGGAGTTCCATCGGGTGCGTCCAAATTGTTTTCCTAGCATATGGTATGTTCCATGCAAACCGTGCAACTATCTTGTATCAAGATTTGCATTGTCTCCAAATACACAAAACCGAGCTTCCACTTGAGCCTCTTCACCTAGGAGTACTATTGAGTGCGTCCAAAATGGTTTCTTAGACTATGGTGCATTAGGTGCAAACCATGCACCTATGTTGCATCAAAACTAACACTATATCCAAAGGGACCAAAGTGAGATTCCATATGACACACATCATCTAGGAGTTCTATCAGGTGTGTCCAAATTGGTTTCTGAGCATATGGTATGTTCCACGCAATCCGTGCACCAGTCTTGCATGAATATTAGCACTATCTCCAAACTGACCGAACCGAGCTTTCACTTGAGCCTCTTCACCAAGAAGTACCATCGGGAGCTTCCACAACGGTTTTTTGAGCCTATGGTGCATTAGGTGCAAACCGTGCACCTATCTTGCACCAAAACAAACACTATCTCTAAGTGGACTGAAATGAGATTCCATACGACACACGTCATCTAGGAGTTCCATTAGGTGTGTCAAAATTGATTTCTAAGCATATGTGACATTCCATGCAAACCGTGCACCTATCTTGCATCAAGATTAGCACTATCTCAAAACATATCAAACCAAGCTTCCACTTGAGCCCCTTTACCTAGGAGTACCATTAGGTGTGTCCAAAAAGGTTCTTAGCCTATGGTGCATTAGGCGCAAACCATTCACCTATCTTTCACAGAAACTAATACTGTCTCACAACAGACCAAAGCGAGATTCCATATGACACACATCATCTACTAGTTCCATCGGGTGCGTCCAAATTGATTTCCAGAAATATTCTATGACTATGCAAACCGTGCTCCTATCTTGCATCAAGATTACCACTATCTCCAAATAGACCAAACCGAGCTTCCATTTGAGCCTCTTCACCTAGGAGTACCATCAGGTGCGTCCAAAATGGTTCTTAGCCTATGGTGCACTAGGTGCAAACCGTGCACCTATCTTGCACATAAACTAACATTGTCTCCCAAAAGACCGAAGTGAGATTCCATATGACACATGTCATCTACGTGTTCCATCGGGTGCGTCTAAATTGATTTCCGAGCATATTCTATGTCCATGCAAACCGTGCTCCTATCTTGCATCAAGATTAACACTATCTCCAAATAGACCAAACTATGCTTCTACTTGAGCCTCTTGACCTAGGATTACCATCAAGTGCATCCAAAATGGTTTGTTAGACTATGGTGAATTAGGCGAAAACTATGCACCTATCTTGCACCAAAACTAACACTATGTCCAAATGAACCGAAGTGATTCCATGTGACACACATCATCTAGGTGTTCTATCAGGTGTGTCCAAATTTATTTCTGAGCATATGGTATGTTCCACGTAAACCGTGCACCAATCTTGCATCAAGATTAGCACTGTCTCCAAATAGACCAAACCGAGCTTCCACTTGAGCCTCTTCACCTAGGAGTACCATCGAGTGCGTCCAAAATGGTTTCTTAGACTATGGTGCATTAGGTGCAAACCGTGCACCTATTTTGCACCGAAACTAACAATATTTCCAAAGGGACCAAAGCGAGATTCTATATGACACACATCATCTAGTAGTTCCATTGGGTGCATCCAAATTGATTTCTGAGCATATGTTACAATCCATGCAAACCTGCACCTTTCTTACATCATGATTAACACTATCTCTAAACAAATAAAACCAAGCTTCCACTTGAGCCCCTTTACCTAGTCATATCATTAGGTGTGTCCAAAATGGTTCTTAGCCTATGGTGCACTAGGCGTGAACCATGCACCTATCTTGCACAAAAACTCACATTGTCTCCAAACAGACTGAAGCGAGATTTCATATGACACACGTCATCTACAAGTTCCATCGGGTTCGTCTAAATATTCTATGTCCATGCAAACCATGCTCCTGTCTTGCATCAAGATTAGCACTATCTCCAAATAGACCAAACTGTGCTTCCACTTGAGCCTCTTAACCTAGGATTACCATTAGGTGCATCCAAAATGGTTTCTTAGACTATGGTGAATTAGGCGCAAACCTGGACCTATATTGCACCAAAACTAACACTATGTCCAAATGAACCAAAGTGATTCCATATGACACACATCATTTGGGAGTTCTATCAGGTGTGTCCAAATTGATTTCTAAGCATATGGTATGTTCCACGTAAACTGTGCACCGATCTTGCATCAAGATTAGCACTATCTCCAAATAGACCAAACCGAGCTTCCACTTGAGCCTCTTCACCTAGGAGTACTATCGAGTGCGTCCAAAATGGTTTCTTAGACTATGGTGCACTAGGTGCAAACCGTGCACCTTCTTGCACCAAAACTAACACTATCTCCAAAGGGACCAAAGCGAGATTCCATATGACACACATCATCTAGGAGTTCCATCGGGTGCATCCAAATTGATTTTCAAGCATATGATACGTTTCATGTAAACCGTGCACCTATCTTATATGAATATTAGCACTATCTCCAAACAGACCAGACCGAGCTTTCACTTGAGCCTCTTCACCCAGGAGTACCATTGGGTGCTTCCACATCAGTTTCTAAGCCTATAGTGCATTAGGTGCAAACCGTGCACCTATCTTGCACCGAAACTAACACTATCTCTAAGTGGATTAAAATGAGATTCCATATGACACACATCATCTAGGAGCTCTATTAGGTGCGTCCAAATTGATTTCTGAGCATATGTTATGTTCTATGCAAACCGTGCACCTATCTTGCAACAAGATTAGCATTATCTCAAAATAGATCAAACCAAGCTTCTACTTGAGCCCCTTTACGTAGGAGTACCATTAGGTGTGTCCAAAAAGGTTCTTAGCCTATGGTGCATTAGGCGCAAACCATGCACCTATCCTGCATAGAAACTAACACGATATCCAAACAGACCAAAGCAAAATTCCATATGACACACGTCATCTACGAGTTACATCGGCTGCGTCCAAATTGATTTCCGAGCATATTCTATGTCCATGCAAACCGTGCTCCTATCCTACATCGAGAGTAGCACTATCTCCAAATAGACCAAAGCGAGCTTCCACTTGAGCCTCTTCACCTAGGAGTACCATCAGGTGCGTCCAAAATATTTTCTTAGACTATGGTGAATTAGGCGCAAACTTTGCACCTATCTTGCACCGAAACTAACACTATGTCCAAATGAACCAAAGTTAGATTCCATGCAACACACATCATCTGGGAGTTCTATCAGGTGTGTCAAATTTGATTTCTGAGCATATGGTATGTTCCACGCAAACCATGCACCTATCGTGCATCAAGATTAGCACTATCTCCAAACAGACCAAACTGAGCTTCCATTTGAGCCTCTTCATCTAGGAGTATCATTTGGTGCTTCCACAATAGTTTATGAGCCTATGGTGCATTAGGCGCAAACCGTGCACCTATCTTGCACTGAAACTAACATTGTCTCCAAATGGACCGAAGCGAGATTACATATGACACATGTCATCTAGGAGTTCCGTCCAGTGCGTCCAAATTGATTTTCGAGCATATGGTATGTTCCATGCAAACCATGCAACTATCTTTTATCAAGATTAGCACTATCTCCAAACAGACCGGACCGAGCATTTTCACTTGAGCCTCTTCACCTAGGAGTACCATCGGGTGCTTCCACAACGGTTTCTGAGCCTATGGTGTATTAGGCGCAAACCGTGCACCTATCTTGCATAAAACTAACACTATCTCTAAGTGGATTGAAATGAGATTCCGTATGACACACGTCATCTAGGAGTTCCATCAGGTGCATCCAAATTGATTTTTAGCATATGTTACGTTCCATGCAAACCTGCACCTATCTTGCATCAAGATTAGCACTATCTCAAAATAGATCAAACCAAGCTTTAACTTGAGCCCCTTTACCTAGGAGTACCATTAGGTGTGTCCAAAATGGTTCTTAGCCTATGGTGCATTAGGCGTAAAGCGTGTAGCTATCTTGCACAGAAACTAACACTGTCTCCAAATAGACCAAAGCGAGAATCCATATGACACAAATTATCTAGGAGTTCTATCGGGTGCATCGAAATTGATTTCCGAGCATATGGTATGTTCCATGCAAACCGTGCGCCTATCTCTCATCAAGATTAGCACTATCTCCAAACCGAGCTTCCACTTGAGCCCTTTTACCTAGGAGCACCATCGTGTGCGTCCTAAATGGTTTCTTAGCCTCTAGTGCATTAGGCGCAAACCATGCACCTATCTTGCACCAAAACTAACACTATCTCCAAACAGACCGAAGTGAGATTCCATATGACATACGTCATCTAAGAGTTCTATTAGGTGCTTTTAAATTAATTTATGAGCATATGGTAGATTCCATGCAAACCATGCACCTATCTTGCATCAAGATTAGCACTATCTCCAAACAGACCGAACCGAACTTCCACTGGAGCCTCTTCACCAAGGATTATCATTGGGTGCTTCCACAATGGTTTTTGAGCCTATGGTGCATTAGGCTCAAAACTGTGCACCTATCTTGCATCGAAACTAACACTGTCTGCAACTGTATTAGAGCGAGATTCCATATGACACACATCATCTAGGAGTTCTATTGGGTGCATCCAAATTGATTTCTGAGCAGATGGTATGTTCCATGTAACCGTGCATCTAACTTGCTTCAAGATTAGCACTATCTTCAAACAGACCAAACCGAGCTTTCACTTGAGCCTCTTCACCTTGGAGTACCATTGGGTGCTTGGACAATGGTTTCTGATCCAATAGTGCATTAGTTGCAAACCGTGCACCTATCTTGCAATGAAACTCACACTATGTCCAAACAGACCAAAGCAAGATTCCATATGACACACGATATTTAGAAGAACCATTGGGTGCGTCCAAATTGACTTCCGAGCATATGGTACGTTCCATGCAAACCGTGCACCTACATTGCATCAAGATTAGCACTATCTCCAAACCGAGCGTCCACTTTAGCCCCTTTACCTAGGAGTACCATCGTGTGCGTCCAAAATGTACCTATCTTGCACCAAAACAAGCACTATCTCCAAAGAGATCGAAGTGAGATTCTATATGACACACATCATCTAGGAGTTCCTTTGGGTGCTTCCAAATAGATTTCTAAGCATATGGTATATTCCATGCAATTCATGCTATCTTGCATCAAGATTAGCACAATCTCCAAACAAACCAAACTGAGCTTCCACTTGAGACCCTTTACCTAGGACTATCATTGGGTGCATCCAAAATGGTTTCTTAGCCTATGATGCATTAGGCGCAAACTGTGTACATATCTTGCACCAAAACTATTTGTCTCCAAATGGACTGAAGGGAGATTCCGTATGACACATGTCATCTAATAGTTCTATTGGGTGTGTCCAAATGGATTTCTGAGCATATGGTACGTTCCATGCAAACCAAGCACCTATCTTGCATCATGATTAGCACTATCTCCAAACAGATCGAACCAAGCTTCCATTTGAGACTCCTCACCTAGGAGTATCATCGGGTGCTTCCACAATGGTTCTGAGCCTATGGTGCATTATGCGCAAACCGTGCACCAATCTTGCACCTAAACTAACACTGTCTCCAAACAGACCGATGCAAGATTCCATATGACACACATCATCTAGGAGTTCTATTGGGTGCATCCAAATTGATTTTCGAGAATATGGTACATTCCATGCAAACCATACACCTATCTTGCATCAGGATTTGCATTATCTCCAAACAGACCGAATGGAGCTTTCATTTGAGCCTCTTCACCTAGGAGTACCATCGGGAACTTCCACAATGGTTTCTAAGCCTATGGTGCACTGGGCGCAAATCATGCACCTATCTTGCACCAAAACAAATACTATCTCCAACTAGACCGAAGCGAGATTCCATATGACACACTTCATCTAGTAGTTCCATCAAGTGCTTATAGCAGTTCCATCTGGTGTGTCCAAATTGATTTCTAAGCATATGGTACGTTCCATGCAAACCGTGCACCTGTCTTGCATCAAGATTAGAACTATCTCCAAACAGACCGAACCAAGCTTCCACTTGAGCCCCTTCACCAAGGAGTACCATCAGATGCGTCCAAAATGGTTTCTTAGATTATGGTGCATTACTTGCAAATTGTGCACCTATCTTACATCAAAACTAACACTATCTCCAAATGGACCGAAGCAAGATTCCATATGACACAAATCATCTAGGAGTTCGATCGGGTGTCCAAATTGATTTCCGAGCATATGATATGTTCCACGCAAACCATGCACCTATCTTGCCTTAAGATTAGCAATATCTCGAAACAAACCAAACCAAGCTTTCACTTGAGCCTCTTCACCTAGAAGTACCATCGGGTGCTTGAAAGGTCCTTGTTTGGTTTTGGTAATTGAGTGACAACTTAGGTGAACTAATAGTGTTTATGTGAGATACATAGGAGATTAGTCCACAGGTGATGATATGATGATGGAGGAGCTCATTGCATATGAGACATGACATGGAGTCATGTGACCAAGGTGGAGAAGATCAAGATGAGCCTTGGCTCGATGGACCGGTTGCAAGAGTGAAGGGCAAGTCGGAGGCTTTGAAGCGAGAGACCACGTGTGACGGTGAAGCTTGAGCAAGACTTGGCGTCGATGGAGTGAGGCAACGGTGAAGAGCAAGCAAGGTCAAGATCGATGAACCAATACGGTCACGTGATGATATGAAGTGGATCATATCATTTGGTGATTGGTTGGTGCATGTGTTCCATCAACATTGGAGGAGTTGGAATGGAAAGCGCAAGGCAAAGGTATAACCTAGGGCTTTTCCATTTCACCGGTCATAGGTGTGTAGAGAAGTTTATGACCGGATTTAGGATAGATGGCCGTACTATCAAGAGGGGCAAACTTGTTTGCATATCAGTCATCTAGTGCCACTTGAGCGATCTAACTTTGCATACGTGTTAGGATCGAGTGGTGTGGCAAGTTGAGAGGCTAACTCCTTTGGGAAAATGTTTGGGAAAATGCTAACACACTTGCACATGGAGGTGTACACTTGGTGGTGTTGGCACATTTACGAAGGAGGTGGAGTTCCTAGGGTTGAGAGGGGTTTGGGTTCCTCTCTCCCTCCTGCCGAGCTTGCGAGGCGAGATTCGGCGCTTTTGAGAAAATTAAGTGCATATTTTATATTGCGCCGGTGGGAATTTTGGAGAAGTCGCAGGAGTGACGCACTGCGTGGTGGCACCGGACGCTGGCCTTTGGCGTCCGATGTATTGTCGGGTCTATCCAGAGTGCACCGGACGCACCGGAGTAAGTCTGGTGCTCAGCGTCCGGTGTGCGGGTGGTTTGGTGACCCTCTCTGCGCATGAGTCCGGTGAGCACCGGACGCTCAGGGTGCGTCCGGTGGCTCGCGTCCGGTGACCCTGCACGTTTTCAGACCTCTCTGAGTTTAGGACCGGTGTGCACCAGACGCGTCCGGTGGCAACTTGCTCAGCGTCCGGTGGCTCACGTCCGGTGACCTGCGAGTTTGCGGAGCTCTCTGCGGACGCGTCCGGTGTGACGCAGCAGAGCGTCCGGTGGTGCTGTGCAGGCGCGCGTGCACAGTAGCCGTTGGCAGCAATGGTCGAGTTCAAACGGCTAGTGACACGTGGCTGACGCCTGAGCACCGGACGCTAGGAGTTGAGCGTCCGGTGGCTCCCTGTGAGCGTCCGGTGCCCTCGTGTTTTGCCTAGTGAAGGGGCAACGACTAGTTTAGCCCTTGGGGCTATAAATAGAAGTGGTGGCCGGCCTTGGGTGGCAGAGAGCACCCTTGGGACTTAGTGTCCATGCTTGGGGAGTGCTAGGAAAGCCTCTAACTCACTTGTGCTTGCAAGAGTGCGAATCAATAGCGAGTGAGTGATTCTAGTGCGTTGCATTAAGAGATTGCATCGAGTGGCACTAGGTGTTCGTGTTGCAAGCCGGTGGTGCTTGTTACTCTTGGAGGTTGCCACCTCCTAGACGGCTTGGTGGCTTGTGACTCCGTCGAAGCACGCAAGGAGATTGTGCGATGCTCCGGAGAAGAGATTGTGACGGGTACGGTGCTCACCCCGCGGGGATCACGAAGAGCAACTCTAGTTGAGCGAGACGTGAAGAGCGACAAGTGGTCCGGCTGGGTCAAGTGCTAGAGCTTGTGGTAAGCACTCCATGTGGGAGAGTGTGACTTGCGGGTCACCACTAGCAAGAGGACCGGCGGCAACCTTGGAGCTTGTGTCAACGGGGACGTAGCTTGGTGGCAACCAAGTGAACCTTGGAAGAAAATCATCGTGTCAACTTTATTCTTCCTGTTGGTTTGCAAGTCCCTAACACAAGCTTGTTCTTACTTTCATATACTTGTGCTTGTGTAGTTGCTCTTGTAATTAGTTAGCTTTTGTAGCTTGCTAGTTACCTTCTTGCTTGTGTAGCTAGAAGTAGTTCCCTTGCGCGACTAATTTGGTTTGTGTAACCTTGTTAGTCACATTGCTTAGTTTGCGTAGCTAAATACTTTTGCGCTCTCTAATTTGGCATTGGTTGCCTTATTGTTGAGCTTTGCTAGTGAGCTTAGGAGCTTTGTGCTTTTGCTTACTAGTTGTGTAGAAGCTCCCCGGTTTGCAAAGTACTAGTGGCATAGGTTTATGTGACCTTGCTCCTAGAATTGATTAGGCGAGCTCTTGATAAGGTTGCACCTTGTTTGCTTGTTTAAGATCTTTTACAAGGTGATAGAGAACTTAGATAGAGGGGTGTAGTCTTGGCTAGACCATAGTTTTAATTTCGCATTTGTTTCGGTTAGCCGGCGTAATAATTTTTAGAAAGGACTATTCACCCCCCCTCTAGTCCGCCATCTCGACCCTTCAAGTGGTATCAAAGCTAGGTCTCTCATTTGTGGTCTTCACCAACCCGAGAGGCTGGCGACTTATGGGCTAGATGTTGAGTGTCCACACATTTTTGATGGCACACACTTTGCACAGTGGAGAAATTGGATGACATGCAATTTTAAGTATATTTCTCCTCAAATGTGGTGGATGGTAGATGTAGGCTTTTCTCAAGTGTTGGATGAAGAGAATCTAACTCAAGCACAAGAGAAATGTCTACATCTCGACTACCAAGCTACTAACATCTTCTATTCATCCATGAAAGATAACATATTTGGTGAGATCATGGATATAAAGTCCTCTCATGAGATTTGGAGTTATCTCAATGAGAAATATGGGGCGATCACCAAAGAAGATGATGTGCCAAAGGTGGATGCACGTGAGGATGTTGAGCATGACCACAACATGGTGGTTGTGGAGGATTGCTCCACCTCATGGTCAAGTGAGGATGAAGATGATGGCTATGAGAGTGATGCTTCTACAAGCTCATCCACTTCATCACATTCCTCCATGTCTCACGGTGACGGCAAGGTATCTATTGGAGATGTGATTGTTGATTGTGATGATCCAAATTTTGAGCTTGTATGTAGACTCACCAAAGCTTTAAGAAATGAGATGGCTAAAACAAGTAAATTTGAAAAATGAAAACTCATTTCTAAAGACCACATGTGAACAACAAAAGCATCTACTTTATGTTACTACTTGTTCACATGAGGAGCTAAAATTGGTTCATGAGGAACTTTGTGTTAGTCATGATAACTTGGTAAAAGATCATGCATTTCTCACTAAGAAGATTACTAATGAAGAAATTAAAACTAGTGAGAGCTCATCACTTGGGTCAAATGATCAATCACATATTATTACTAACCCTTGTGATGTAGGCAAGAAGCATGTATCCACCTCTTGCCATGATTTACTATCTATGCCATGTTCTTCAGATATAGATGCTTGTTCTACTTCTATGTCTTGTGAGACTAACCTTTTGAAGGAGAACAATAAGCTCAATGAACAAGTGAAGAACTTGAGCAACAAGCTAGAGAGGTGCTATAATTCAAAAGTCACCTTTGAGCATATATTGAAGACTCAAAGAATCTATGGTGACAAGTGTGGCCTTGGCTTCAAAGAAAAGATGACAAAGGGCAAAAGAAAGCAAGAAAAGGGACAGCTTTCTCATTTCATGTGCTATCGGTGCCATGAAGTGGGACATCTTGCCAATGGTTGCCCAAACAAAGAGAAGCTCAAGAAGATAAAAGAAGAAGAGAGGATAAAGCATGTCAAGTGCTTCAAGTGTCGCACTTAGGGTCATCTCACCTCAATGTGCCCAACCAAGCAATTGGTGAAGCAACAAGTAAAGCCTCAACCTAAGCCACAAGTTGAGCAAGAAAAGAAGCCCAAAGCTCAAGACAAGTTCAACCATCACGGTGACTTGATGATGAAGAAGAAGAAAACAAGAAGGGGTGGAAGAGCAAGGCATTCAATGCAAATCCAAGATGCCAAGATGATGAGCAAGAATCAAGACAAGAAGAAAGCTTATGCTCACATCATGTGTTTTGAGTGCAAGAATGAGGGACACTTTGCCTCGAGGTGTCCTACCAAGCTTGAGAAGATGGCTCAAGCAACCCTCAAGAAGCAAGGCAATGAGAAGCAACACATGAGCAAGGAAGAAAAGGCTCAATCAAAGAGAAGTTGCTACTTATGCCGGGAAAGGGGACACATGGCTCATTCATGTCCCCTAGGTAATAGTTCTAAGCCTATTTCAATTGATAACCATAATATGCTTAGAAAGGATGGTGATGGTACCTCTATGGTTGCTATTGCAAAACATCCTGCTATTCATACTAAGGCATCGCCTAAGTATGTTGCTCCTAACTTGAGAGGACCCAAACTAGTTTGGGTACCATCAAAAGGTGGATGATTGTTTGTAGGTACCATCAGCATTGGAGACTTGATTCAATTGATCCTATAATTGTTCATCATATGATTGAGTTAAGTATTGAAGCCTAGTGCACAACCAAACCCAATGCCATGACAAGATAGTGAAGTCCAAATGTGCTATAATATACAAGTGCCACATTCAAGTTGTGGTTATTTATTGGATTATTTGATGGCTTGCAAATACATGAGTTGAAGCTTGCAAATTGGATGATCATAAGCTAATCAAGGTATATCTTTGTTGATCACATTCATTTGGGTGCATATGAGTTGATTGAATTGGATATATATGCAATGTTGCTTGCTATAAGATGATTGAATGGATTAAATGGTTAGCAATCAAGTTTGGATTGATTTGAGTTGAATAAATTCATAAGATGACTTTTAGTAAGTGGATTGAATAGATATATGTCTTATGAGAGTATTCAATCAAGTCGATTTCAAGTTTGGTTCAATTTGAACAAGTATAGGTCAATTACTTGAAATCTGCCAAATATTGAAAACCTGAGCTAGCAAATATCAAGTCTGAGTTTGAGTGACAAAATCTATTTGGAATGGCTTGAAATTTGGTATGCATGCTGTGCACTTATCATAGAAGATTCTGTAAAAATCTCATGAAAATTGGATGAGGGATACTTCGGTTTTGGAGTAGATCTTATCAGCTATAGTGCAGCAGTTTTCAGCATGTAGCAGTGGTGGAAGAATTGAAATCTGGTAGCAATCTAGAAGTCAAATGAAGCTCAGATTTTTACCGCTGCTAGATGACTTAGTGAATCACATCTCCACCAAATTTCGTGATATTCGGATCTGTACATTGTGAGATATCGATATTTCTTCAAAGGGTACAGAATCTGCCAGAAAAGTGACAATTATTGGATTGATCTAAAGTCACTTCAATTGAAAGGTCCTCAAGTTGGAAACATGTTTACAAGTGTTTGAGGCACCTAAGTTTGGTTTTGAATTGATCTATAAGCAGGACAAGTAATGAGCCCAAGGGCATTTGGTTGTGGAATGTACTTAGTGTACACATTTAGTACTCAAATTGAAGATCAAGATCAAACTCAATATGAAGGTAAATTTTAAGTTCTAGTGAGTATTGATGACAGATTGGTAGAAAGAAAAGGACTTAAACAAGTAGAAAGAAAAGGACTTAAAAAGGGGGAATTCATGGTTACTCATCACATTAAGTCTGTCACTTGAATCAATCAATCAAAGCATAAGTATCAAAAATAGTTCTTTGGAGAGAGGTCACTTCTCCCTATGTGAGGGGCATGCCGCCCGAGGAGTGGGTAAACCAAGTGTGGTGCTTGGAAGGCTAACATGGAAGTGGTGATCTAAAGGACATTTGAGATGCTTAGTTGAAGCCATCAAAAGGATTGATCAAGAAAGCAGGCTACAACCCAAACGAGAGCTAGTCATGCTATTTCAAGTGATATTCTTAGTAGTTCTCTCATGCAAGCAATGATCAAAAGAAGAAGCAAGCCAACCACAACAAGATAGTGCACTTGATCATAAAGTGGTTTTTCATTCATATGGGTGAAGATTTGATCTATCAATTGGCATTTATAACCAAGCTTATTAATTGGACTTCACATTGCTATTGGAGAAATGAATTGGAATCTATGTGACTATCCTCTTCTCCAACATAGCAAAGGTATCATTGTAATGTGCATGATCATTTCATCCCTTACTAGTATGCGGTTAGTGCATATAGTACATGCTTAATAGGATCATGCATGTCAAATGAAAAGTTTTAAATTCATAAACCTACCACTATTGCTTGAATGATTAGTTGATCTAGTGGTATGTATATGAGTTTGTTCATGCGCTAGTGAACCTAAGTACTTGATCTATTTTGGATTGTTAACAAGTGACAAGTACAACATTGGCAAGATAACCCTTAATGTGAGGTGTGAAAAAGCTTGTCATTGGTTCAAACTGGACTTGGAAGCTTAGGCAAATCAACATAGTTCAAGTCAACAATTAGAAGCTCATGATGATTAGAGTACAAGAACAAGACAACAATGCAAATGGTATCTAAATTCAAATGTTTCTTCAATTGGTATCCAACAAATGGTACTCATGATGATAACAGATGTTCAAGATAGCAAACAAGTGGTTCCATACTAGAAGACCTTATTGGTAGAAGAATCCCATATGGTATCGAACAAGATATTTCAAGTGATATCACATTTATACATATGGTATCTATCATACAAGAAGGTGGTTCCACAAGTGATCCTCAACTTTAAGTGATCATCAAGCAAAGAAAGTTCCCTCACCAACAAGATTGACTAGTGAGAGTGCCCCACCAAAAGGTATCAAGGTCAAAGATCCTATGTGGTATCTCAAGAGAAATTCAAGTATTGTCATTCCAACACATATGGTGATGTCCATAAAAAATGCAAGATTCAAGCCTCAACCATCTATCCCCATGCAATCCTTTGTCACAATGAGATTCACACTTTTCAATTGGTATCAAGTGATTTAATTGGTATCACATACCTTTTATGGAAATTGATGACAAAGGGGGAGAAGTTGGAACAAAGATATGATCATGGGATAAGTTGGACAACAAAATATATGTTTCAAGGGGGAGAGATCAAAGATGGACATGGACAAGGGAGCAACATTAAAAAATTGATGGATCAAAATTCTTGGACAAAAGTAAAGCACACAAGTAGGGGGAGCAAGCTCATGAACCTTGTTTGTTGGCATTTGATTTGTGCATATTCATGTGCTTGCTTGCATTGCATACGTTTTTAAATTCAATATGCATGCTTGTGTGGTGTATGCTAGTTATAGAACTTGATTGATGATATGATAACTAGCATACATTGGTTGGTAGCTAGACTTGTGTTCTTCAAGTAAAGACTAGACCCTTGCTTTTAATGTTGATCTCATGGGGTTTCTAGTGTTTTTGTTGTCTAGCTACACATGGTGCTAAGGATGGTGCACATTGAATGCTTCAATTGATATCGAATTTGGTACCAAGCTACAAAGGTTTATTCTATACACCTTAGCACTTAGTAGGGTTTTGTGGTGCTTATCCAAATCTTGACATAGAGATTAAATGTTGGATAAGTAGCATAAAATCCAAATCAAGTTGGCAATTAACACTTGTGTGAAGTGCTAGCTTGAAAAAGCTTAATTTTATTATCTTTGTAGAGTTGTCATGAATTACCAAAAAGGGGGAGGTTGAAAGGTCCTTGTTTGGTTTTGGTAATTAAGTGACAACTTAGGTGAACTAATAGTGTTTATGTGAGATACACAGGAGATTAGTCCATAGGTGATGATATGATGATGGAGGAGCTCATTGCATATGAGACATGACATGGAGTCATGTGACCAAGGTGGAGAAGATCAAGATGAAGCTTGGCTCGATGGACCGGTTGCAAGAGTGAAGGGCAAGTCGGAGGCTTTGAAGCGAGGGACCATGTGTGACGGTGAAGCTTGAGCAAGACTTGGCGCCGATGGACTGAGGCAACGGTGAAGAGCAAGTGAGGTCAAGATCGATGAACCAATACGGTCACGTGATGATATGAAGTGGATCATATCATTTGGTGATTGGTTGGTGCATGTGTTGCATCAACATTGGAGGAGATGGAATGGAAAGCGCAAGGCAAAGGTATAACCTAGGGCTTTTCCATTTCACCGGTCATAGGTGTGTAGAGAAGTTTATGACCAGATTTAGGATAGATGGCCGTACTATCAAGAGGGGCAAACTTGTTTACATATCGGTCATCTAGTGCCACTTGAGCGATCTAACTTTGCATACGTGTTAGGATCGAGTGGCGTGGCAAGTTGAGAGGCTAACTCCTTTGGGAAAATGTTTGTGAAAATGCTAACACACTTGCACATGGAGGTGTACACTTGGTGGTGTTTGCACATTTACAAAGGAGGTGGAGTTCCTAGGGTTGAGAGGGGTTTGGGTTCCTCTCTCCCTCCCGCCGAGCTTGCGAGGCGAGATTCGACGCTTTTGAGAAAATTAAGTGCATATTTTATATTGCGCCGGTGGGAATTTTGGAGAAGTCGCGGCACCGGACGCACCGCGTGGAGGCTCCGGACGCTGGCCTTTAGCGTCCGATGTATTGTCGGGTCTGTCCAGAGTGCACCGGACGCACCGGAGCGAGTCCGGTGCTCAGCGTCCGGTGTGCGGGCGGTTTCGTGACCCTCTCTGCGCATTAGTCCGGTGAGCACCAGACGCTCAGGGTGCGTCCGGTGGCTCGCGTCCGGTGACCCTGCGCGTTTTCAGACCTCTCTGAGTTTAGGATCTGTGTGCACCGGACGCGTCCGGTGGCAACTTGCTCAGCGTCCGGTGGCTCGCGTCCGGTGACCCTGCGAGTTTGCGGAGCTCTCTGCGCACGAGTCCGGTGTGCACCGGACGCGTCCGGTGGTGCTGTGCAGGCGCGCGTGCGCAGTAGCCGTTGGCAGCAACGGTCGAGTTCAAATGGCTAGTGACACGTGGCTAACGCCTGAGCACCGGACGCTAGGAGTTGAGCGTCTGGTGGCTCCCCGTGAGCGTCTGGTGCCCTCGTGTTTTGCCCAATGAAGGGGCAACGGCTAGTTTAGCCCTTGGGGCTATAAATAAAAGTGGTGGCCAGCCTTGGCTGGCAGAGAGCACCCTTGGGACTTAGTGTCTTTGCTTGGGGAGTGCTAGGAAAGCCTCTAACTCACTTGTACTTGCAAGAGTGCGAATCAATAGCGAGTGAGTGATTCTAGTGCGTTGCATTGAGAGATTGCATCGAGTGGCACTAGGTGTTCGTGTTGCAAGCCGGTGGTGCTTGTTACTCTTGGCGGTTGCCACCTCCTAGACGGCTTGGTGGCTTGTGACTCCGTCGAAGCACGCAAGGAGATTGTGCGGTGCTCCGGAGAAGAGATTGTGAGGGGTACGGTGCTCACCCCGCGGGGATCGCGAAGAGCAACTCTAGTTGAGCGAGACGTGAAGAGCGACAAGTGGTCCGGCCGGGTCAAGTGCTAGAGCTTGTGGTAAGCACTCCACGTGGGAGAGTGTGACTTGCGGGTCACCACTAGCAAGAGGACCGGCGGCAACCTTGGAGCTTGTGTCAACGGGGACGTAGCTTGGTGGCAACCAAGTGAACCTCGAAAGAAAATCATCGTGTCAACTTTGTTCTTCCCATTGGTTTGCAAGTCCCTAACACAAGCTTGTTCTTACTTTCATATACTTGTGCTTGTGTAGTTGCTCTTGTAATTAGTTAGCTTGTGTAGCTTGCTAGTTACCTTCTTGCTTGTGTAGCTAGAAGTAGTTCCCTTGCGTGACTAATTTGGTTTGTGTAACCTTGTTAGTCACATTGCTTAGTTTGTGTAGCTAAGTACTTTTGCGCTCTCTAATTTGGCATTGGTTGCCTTGTTGTTGAGCTTTGCTAGTGAGCTTAGGAGCTTTGTGCTTTTGCTTACTAGTTGTGTAGAAGCTCCCCGGTTTGCAAAGTACTAGTGGCATAGGTTTGTGTCACCTTGCTCCTAGAATTGGTTAGGCGAGCTCTTGCTAAGGTTGCACCTTGTTTCCTTGTTTAGGATCTTTTACAAGGTGCTAGAGAACTTAGATAGAGGGGTGTAGTCTTGGCTAAACCGATAGTTTTAATTCCGCTTTTGTTTCGGTTAACCGGCGTAATAATTTTTAGAAAGGACTATTCAGCCCCCCTCTAGTCCGCCATCTCGACCCTTCAGTGCTTCCACAATGATTTCTGACAAAATGGTGCATTAGGCACAAACCGTGCACCTATCTACCACTAAAACTAACATTGTCTCTAAATAGACCCAAGCGATAATCCATATGACACATGTCATCTAGGAGTTCTATTGGGTGCGTCTAAATGGATTTTGGAGCATATGGTACGTTCCATGCAAACCATGCACCTATCTTGCATCAAGATTAGCACTATCTCAAAATAGATCGAAAAGAGCTTCCACTTAAGCCTCTTCACCTAAGAGTATTATCTGGTGCTTCTACAATGGTTTCTGAGCCTATGGTGCATTATGCGCAAACCATGCACCAATCTTGCACCTAAACTAACACTAACTCTAAACGGACCGAAGCGAGATTCCATATGACACACATCATTTAGAAGTTCTATCGGGTGCGTCCAAATTGATTTCTGAGAATATGGTACATTCCATGCAAACCGTACACCTATCTTGCATCAAGATTAGCACTATCTCCAAACAGATAGAACCGAGCTTTCACTTGAGCCTCTTCACCTAGGAGTACCATTGGGAACTTCTACAACAATTTCTGATCCTATGGTGCACTGGGCACAAACCACGCGCCTATCTTGCACTGAAACTAATACTATCTCCAACTGGACCGAACCAAGATTCCATATGACACACTTCATCTATTAGTTCCATCAGGTGCATCTAGCAGTTCCTTCGGGTGTGTCCAAATTGATTTCTGAGCATATGGTACGTTCCATGCAAACCGTGCGCCTATCTTGCATCAAGATTAGAACTATCTTCACCAAGGAGTACCACTAGGTGCGTCCAAAATGGTTTCTTAGACTATGGTATATTATGTGCCAACCGTGCACCTATCTTACATCGAAACTAACACTATCTCTAAATAGAACGAAGCAAGATTCCATATGACACACATCATCTAGGAGTTCTATCGGGTGTGTCCAATTATGATTTTTGAACATATGGTATGTTCCATGCAAACCATGCACCTATCTTGCATCAAGATTAACACTATATCAAAATAGACCAAACCGAGCTTTCACTTGAGCCTCTTCATCTAGGCATACCATCGAGTGCTTCCACAATGGTTTCTGACCCTATGGTGCATTAGGTGCAAACCGTGCACCTATCTTGCACTGAATCTAACATTGTCTCTAAATAGACCAAAGCGAGACTCCATATGACACACATCATCTAAGAGTTCTGTTGGGTGCATCCAAATTGATTTCTAAGCATATGGTATATTCCATGCAAACCGTGCACCTATCTTAGATCAAGATTAGCACTATCTCAAAAGAGACCGAACCAAGCTTCCACTTCAACCTCTTCACCTAGGAGTATCATCGGGTGCTTCCACAATGGTTTCTGAGCCTATGGTGCATTAGCCACAAACCGTGCACCTATCTTGCACCGAAACTAACATTGTCTCCAAACGGACCGAAGCGAGATTCTATATGACACACATTATCTAGGAGTTCTATCAGGTGCGTCGAAATTGATTTCCGAGCATATGGTACGTTCCATGCAAACCGTGCAACTATATTGCATCAAGATTAGCACTATCTCCAAACCGAGCTTCCACTTGAGCCCCTTTACCTAGGAGTACCATCGCGTGCGTCCTAAATGTTTTCTTAGCCTCTAGTGCATTAGGCGCAAACCGTGCACCTATCTTGCACCAAAACTAACATTATCTCCAAATAGACCGAAGTGCGATTCCATATGACATATGCCATTAAGAGTTCTATTAGTTGTGTCTAAATTAATTTCTGAGCATATGGTATGTTCCATGCAAACCAAGCACCTATCATGCATCAAGATTAGCACTATCTCCAAACAGATCAAACCGAGCTTCCACTTGAGCCTGTTCACCTAGGAGTATCATCGGAGCCTGTTTCTGAGACTATGTTGCATTAGGCACAAACCGTGCACCTATCTTTCATCGAAACTAACACTGTCTACAAATGTACTGGAGCGAGATTCCATATGACACACATCATCTAGGAGTTCTATCAGGTGCGTCCAAATTGATTTCTGAGAATATGCTACGTTCTATGCAAACCGTACACCTATCTTGCATCAAGATTAGCACTATCTCCAAACAGACAGAATCGATCTTTCACTTGAGCCTCTTCACCTAGGCGTACCATTTGGAACTTCTACAACAGTTTGTGAGCCTATGGTGCACAGGGCATAAACAGCGCACCTATCTTGCTCCGAAACTAATACTATCTCCAACTAGACCGAACCGAGATTCCATATGATACACTTCATCTATTAGTTCCATCAGGTGCATCTAGCAGTTCCATCGAGTGTGTCCAAACGGATTTCTAAGCATATGGTACATTCCATGCAAACCGTGCACCTATCTTGCATCATGATTAGCACTACCTCTAAATAGATCGAACCAAGCTTCCACTTGAGCCTCTTCACCTAAGAGTATCATTGGGTGCTTCCACAAAGGTTCTGAGCCTATGGTGTATTATGCGCAAACCGTGCACCAATCTTGCACCTAAACTAACACTATCTCCAAACAAACCGAAATGAGATTTCATATGACACACATCATCTAGGAGTTCTATTGGGTGCATCCAAATTGATTTCCGAGAATATGGTACATTCCATGCAAACCGTACACCTATCTTGCATCAAGATTAGCAGAATCTCCAAACAGACTGAATGGAGCTTTCACTTGAGCCTCTTCACCTAGGAGTACCATCGGGAACTTCCACAATGGTTTCTAAGCCTATGGTGCACTGGGTGCAAATCATGCACCTATCTTGCACCGAAACTAATACTATCTCCAACTAGACCGAAGCGAGATTCCATATGACACACTTCATCTAGTAGTTCCATCGGTTGCTTCTAGCAGTTCCATCGGGTGTGTCGAAATTGATTTCTAAGCATATGGTATGTTCCATGCAAACCATGCGCCTATCCTGCATCAAGATTAGAACTATCTCCAAATAGATCGAACCAAGCTTCCACTTGAGCCTCTTCACCAAGGAGTACCATCGGGTGCGTCCAAAATGGTTTCTTAGATTATGGTGCAAACCATGCACCTATCTTACATCAAAACTAACACTATAACCAAATGGACCGAAGCAAGATTCCATATGACACACATCATCTAGGAGTTCTTTCCGGTGTGTCCAAATTGATTTCTGAGCATATGGTATGTTCCACGCAAACCATGAACCTATCTTGCCTTAAGATGAGCACTATCTCAAAATAGACCAAACCGAGCTTTCACTTGAGCCTCTTCACCTAGGAGTACTATGAGGTGCTTCCACAATGATTTCTGACCCTATGGTGCATTAGGCGCAAACCGTGCACCTATGTTGCACTGAAACTACCTTTGTCTCTAAATAGATCAAAGCGAGACTCCATATGAGACACATCATCTAAGAGTTCTATTGGGTGTGTCCAATCTGATTTTTGAGCATATGGTATGTTACATTATGATTACCATGCACCTATCTTACATTAAGATTAGCACTATCTTACATTAAGATTAGCACTATCTCCAAGTAGACTGATCTAAGCTTCCACTTTAGCCTCTTCACCTAGGAGTATCATCAGGTGCTTCCACAATGGTTTCTGAGCCTATGGTGCATTAGGCGCAAACCGTGCACCTATCTTGCACCGAAACTAACATTGTCCCCGAACAGACCAAAGCAAGCTTCCATATGACACACATTATCTATGAGTTCTATCGGGTGCATCCAAATTGATTTTCGAGCATATAGTATGTTCCATGCAAACCGTGCACCTATCTTTCATCAAGATTAGCACTATCTCCAAACCAAGCTTTCACTTGAGCCACTTTACCTAGGAGTACCATCGCGTGCGTCCAAAATGGTTCCTTAGCCTATGGTGCATTAGGCACAAACCATGCAGCTATGTTGCACCAAAACTAACACTATCTCCAAAGAGACCGAAGCGAGATTCTATATGACACATGTCATCTAGGAGTTCTATTGGGTGCGTCCAAATGGATTTCTAAGCATATGGTATGTTCCATGCAACCCATGCACCTATCTTGCATCAAGATTAGCACTATCTCAAAAACAGATCGAACCGAGCTTCAACTTGAGCCTCTTCACCTAGGAGTATTATCGTGTGCTTCCACAATGGTTTCCGAGCTTATGGTGCATTATGCGCAAACCATGCATCAATCTTGCACCTAAACTAACGCTGACTCCAAACGGACCGAAGCGAGATTCCATATGACACACATCATCTAGGAGTTCTATCAGGTACGTCCAAATTGATTTATGAGAATATGGTACGTTCCATGCAAACCCTACACCTATCTTGCATCAAGATTAACACTATCTCCAAAGTCCAAACAGACCAAACTGAGCTTTCACTTGAGCCTCTTCACCTAGGAGTACCATCGGGAACTTCCACAACGGTTTCTGAGCCTATGGTGCACTGGGCACAAACTATGCACCTATCTTGCACCGAAATTAATACTATCTCCAACTGGACCGAAGCGAGATTGCATATGACACACTTCATCTAGTAGTTCCATCGTGTCGATGAAAGCTAGTCGGCAGTCTACCCTGGGGTATACCCACGGTAGTAGTTTATCGGCAGATAGGTGCGCAAGCTACGAACTCGATGGTGACGCAAGACACAGACAAGGTTTTTATCCAGGTTCGGCCGCCGTGTGGGTGTAATACCTACGTCCTGCGTCTGATTGTATTGGATTGAGTTGAGTTGAGATGAGATGTCTATGGGGGGTCCCTTGCCTCTCTTTATATAGTCCAGAGGGCAGGGTTACAGATCTGGAAACTAATCCTAGTCGATTACAATTGCCATAGATAGCATGATATCAATTCCTATTCTAACCGACTAGAATCCTGCTTGGTCTCCACGTCTTGTTTCCTTGCGCGAGACTCTGGGTAGTTGGATCAAGCCCCGCGTCTTCCTTGTGATGGACCAAGTCTCTTGGTCCAAGTCTAGCCGTAAGGGTATAGGGGTTTATACCCCCACAGCTAGTCCCCGAGCACCATGTATTGTGATGTAACACGCTGTCTTGAACTTCTTCGACCAGTGAGGCTTGACGTCTTCAATAAGCAGGAAAGTCGCCCAAACAGTTGCAGCGGTATTTTAACCAACTCAAAAGACAGTTGATCAACATCGACATCGAAGAAACAGGTTGTTTGAAGAATGCATGGTGCTCTTAATCAAAAAAGATTTCTTTCCTGGTGAAGTGTGCCCACTTTACTTTTCTGAAAAGTATAGACCTCAAAAAAGCAAGCATATTCACCGTAAGGTGAAGTGTGCCCACTTAGTCCTCGAGCCTGGTAGTAGGTGACGTAGGCACACGGTGCCAGGGTCTAAAGAGAAAAACCACATAGAAAATCTGATATTGTGATGCATCGCTAGATGCATCGTACCGATGTAGTCCCCGAGCTTGCTGGAAGGCGAAGCATGAACCTTGTAGCAAGGTCTAAATAGTTAAAACTATCCAATTAAACGTTATGCAATTGCATTTTCCAAGCCAAGGGCGCGTCATACTTGCTTGCGACTGAATGGAAACAGCCAACCGGTCCCCGAGCACGTCTTGCTCGACGATTGGTACGCCCCCCAGATTTTCTAAAGGTCAGACTAGTCAAAATGGGCGAACTGGTCGATCAGTCCCCGAGCATATCATGCTTGGTGGTCGGTATAGTCCCCAAATTGTCGATTGGGTGAACTGGTCGGCCAGTCCCCGAGCATATCATGCTCGGTGGTCGGTACAGTCCCCAGATTGTCGATTGGGCAAACTGGTCGGCCAGTCCCCGAGCATATCATGCTCGGTGGTCGGTACAGTCCCTAGATTGTCGATTGGGCGAACTGGTCGGCCAGTCCCTGAGCATATCTTTTGAAAAAATCATATCGCCATATTAATGTGCAATGTGACGGAGCATCCTGCCATATTGTCAGTATGTTGCATAAAAAGGAGCGCCTGCTAACTGTATAGCTGCTCTTTGCACGGGCCAAGAAAAGGAAACCAACAATCATTCAGGAAAGCCGTCAAATTAATTGCGATAATTCTTGAGAACCAAAACGCCACAACTGCTGCAAGATCCGGCCATTTCCCGAAAATGCGGGAAGTGGAAAAGGTGGGTTTGCTGTTATAAAGGGCTCGATGTTGTGTTCATATTTTTACCCAGCAGTTACGTAGCAGCCTCCTTCCTTTGCCATTACTGCCTCCTGCCTTCGCCATCCCCAGCATCCTCAACTCCCAGCTCAAAGCCTTTCCTACTACGACAATGGCAAAGAGTGATTCAAAGAAAAGGGCCGAGATGATGGCCAAAGAGTGGAAGAAATCTCGGAGCACCACGAGGTCCCTCAACGACCTCGTCGGAATGGGACTTCTGCACAACCAGGAGCTCGGCGGCTGGAGGGCACCAAAGAGAGTTACCCCGACCCCCACGCCGGTGAGATCGTAGTTTTTGAAGATTACTTCAAAAGGGGATTTGGGGTTCCCGTTCATCCTTTTCTTCAAGGTCTTCTCCTTTACTATGAGATCGGGATTTGCAATCTGTATCCAAACTCTATTCTCCATATCTCTACCTTCATCCATTTGTGTGAAGCCTATGTTGGGATAGAACCACATTTCGATGTCTTCTGCTATCTATTCTGTTTGAGGAAGAAGGGAGCAGTTGGGGGCTCCAAGATTGCAGGTGGAGTATACCTCAATCTTCGCGACGGGATGAAGAACCATTACCTCAGCTACGCATGGAACACCTCCCTCACCGAGTGGTACAAGAGGTGGTTCTACATCAGGGAGGAGCCGGGCAGCGCCACGTTCTGCGACGTCGGCTACATTCCCGAGAAGTGGGTTAGCTGGACTGATCGTCTAGAGTATACAGGTCAAGTGTCAGAGCTGATGAGCCTGATTGATTGGTCCCGCCTGGACAGACCAGGAGTGGTCGGGAATTTCCTCGCCCGATGAGTGATGCCTTGCCAGAGGAGGGTGCACTCGGCGTATGAGTACGCGGGAAGCCAAGACCCGACCAGGACGCACCGGGACAGCTTGGAGAAATCAGATATCCAGCGGAGGATGAATGAGTTATTCAACCTAGCTAACAATAACTTCATTCGTAGTGATGACCGGATGCATGCCTTCATGCTAGGCCGACTAGCTCCTAAGGTAAATGGATACCCTGGTTTATTTGTAATGCTATTTGAATGCTATAGCCTTTTGATTGATGACATGTCGCCTTTGTATCACAGATAGGAGATATTGACCGGTGCACGGTGTATGTGTCGCTGGCACCTGGTATGGACCATCCTGCTGGGGTAGACCCACCAGTAGACAATGCTGCTCGATGTCTCCAATACACCAGTAGCGACGAGGACCAGACCCGTCCAGCGTCGACCACGGATGATAGAGTAGCTGGGAAAAGGCCGATGGCTGTGGAGCCATCCTCCACGGAAGCAATTCCAGCGGGAACGGCTGTGGACCCTTCGATGGGCCAAGGCTCGACCAGCCATGCCCCCAAGTGTCGTCGGCTTGTGAGGATTGTCGACGATGACAACGAAGAGGATGAGACAGCCCCGTCCTTGGTCCGGAGACCACGCAGTCGCCCTGACGTCACGCCGATCGATGCTGATCGGGTAATCAGGGACCCACCTGCCGCGCACGTCGAGCCGATACGTCTTGGAGGAACAGAAGCGGCCGCGGCTACTAGGCGGACCAGGAGAAGGTTCTTCACGGCGGCGCACCGGAGCTCCGACCTATAAGTTCGAAAAAGTGTCTCTGCGCTCTCTTTGTTTTTCACGAGGTTTGATGTTAGTATGGTAATCTGCATTAACTCTTCTTTGTTAGTGCGGCCTCGGATGTTGATCCGAGCAACACTGCCGGCTTGAGGACAACCGAGTCAGCAGTTGCTAATGACAATGCCGCCAAGCAGAACGTCCACGAGCAGTCGGCAGAGCAGACCGCAGTTGCGGCCACGGCAGAGGTTGCCGAGGAGGAACCGGGCTAAGACGAGGCCAGGGCGAGCACCCCGGCAAGGGGCAATGAGACCGTGGGGATGCCTCTCCCGAGCAGCGTTGCAGAGGCGGGAGACAGGATCCCAACCCCCCCACCAGCTGAAGAAGAGAGGGGTCCCACTCCAGCCCCAGCACAGGCTTCCACGCCGGAGGGCTCCCCTAGCCGGGGTAAGGGTCCTATGATACCTGTTGTTGTGGCTGGGCGTAGCGCGGAGGGCGAGGAGGCCTGCACGGCCTCTAATGACAAAGTGGAGGAGATCCAGGGGCGTCCCCACGATGGTCGCCAACACGTTTAAGTGTGGTGCCAGCGTGGGGACCACTGGGTCGGCCATGAGGAGATCACCGAGACTGAGGAGGCGGCGAGGGTAGAGCGCACTGCTAAGCGGCTCATTGATGAAGTTAAGGTGAGTGGTCTTGTATTCTGCTAGAGTATGTATATACTGTTGCTTTTTCACCGTGCGATATGTATATTTCTCACAGGGTGCAATGAAAACGGCGAAGTACCGAAAAAGGTGCTTCGACAAAATCGAGGGTGTGGTCGCCGAGAACAAGGCCTTGACTACAGAGGTGGACCGCCTTCGACTAGAGGCCGAAAGGGAGGCGGCCGAGAAGGCGGCTCAGGAGGAGCGTCTGCTGGACCTGACTCGGCGACTAGCCGATAAGGACCGTGAGAAAAGGGGTAGGTCAAGTTATCTGAGCAGTTGCGGTTAACCGTGTGGTCGATTTTGATGACCAACAATTATTACTTTAGGTCTGGAGGAGGAGATCGAGCGTCTCGGAAAAGAGAGGGACCAGCTCGACCAAGAGCGTGCCAGTGCGCTGGAAACCGGGCGCAAGGTTGGCAAAGAGCTGAAGACCAGAGTCCGCTTGCTGGTAAGAGCTATTTTGTCCTTTTCGACCACGTAGTTCTATCTCTTTTTTATATTGCCGTAGCATGTTGCTGACTGTGTGCTTGGTTTTTCTTCAAAACTTTGTCATAGTGCTTAAAGCCAACACTAAGAAGCACCTAGATGAGCTGGTCAAGGAACGGGACTCCTAGATGACGAACTGTATCAAGCTCTGGAAAGGAGTTGCCCCAGTACTTGACCTGATCAGCCCCGAGCTCCCCGAGGACCAGCCCCGCGCACCGAAGCCGACCCTGGTCGAGAACGCGCAGCAAGCGTGGGGCTGGCTTCAGGAGTTCGTCAAGGATTCCGGGGAGTGTGCCGGAGCACACATCCTCAGCATGGTACGCGCTCACTACCCCCTGGTCGATCTGTCCCGGCTGGAGAGGGGATATCCCAAGGAGGTTGGTTCGAAGGAGGTAGATGACCTTCGCATCAGCCTGCTCGACCTATCATCGACGGTGATCGGCGATATAAATCTCTGCGGGATGTCAACCTCCCGGATCAGCCGGAATCAGATAGGTCGGCCAGGGAGTTATCGGGGGCGTCGATTGTAGGAGATGGGCGGTCGACGCCTGCGGTGTCGACCAGCGAGGCGCTGGTGGCCCCGACCCCTTCAGCGGGACGAGAGAGCTGTGCGGGTGATCAGCCTGAGCATTAGGCTCGTAGTATAGTCTCTAGGAGTAGACCAGAAGCCGCCTAGGGGGGTGTTTATTGTAAACTTTGTATATATAAAGTTTGTAATAAAGTTCGAATTTTGAGAACCATGGTTTTGAGCGCTGTAAATAAATTTACTTGTGTGATGTATCACTAAATCACGCTGATTGCCCTTGAGTAGCTCGTCAAGGAAAATTATTGTAGTACTTGTCGAGTATTCTGCATATGTAAAAGTATATAGCAAAAAAGGCAAGCCTTATTATTATTCATCAAAAAGGATTTACAAGTAAAATGTACTGAAACTTAGGGATAGAAGCGACGTAGTTTGTCTATGTGCCAGGAGTTGGGCAAGCGTGTTCCATTTGGGTACGCCAGTCTATAAGATGTAGGGCGTGTAACTTCGGTGACCACAAAAGGTCCTTCCCAGGGTGTAGATAACTTGTGCATTCCCTCCTGGCTTGTTTTCCATTTGAGTACCAGATCACCGACCACGAAGGAGCGGTCTTTGACGTTCCTATTGTGGTATCGTCGAATGGCCTCGAGATACTTTGCTGTTTGAAGGCAAGAAGTTAAGCGTCTCTCTTCCGTGCAGTTGATTTCGAGTTCTCTGGCGAGGTCTGCTAAAGACTGGTCGAAATGTTCGACTCTTGGAGATCCAAAGGCTACGTCCGAGGGGACCACTGCCTCGGCCCCATAAATCATAAAATAGGGAGATACGCCTGTGTTCCGACTAGGCTGTGTTCGGAGGCCCCAGACCACGGCCGGTAACTCTTTCATCCACCGCCCTGGTGCCCTGTCGTTTTCCATGTACAACTTTTTCTTTAGACCATCAATAATCATTCCATTTGCTCGCTCGACTTGACCGTTGGCTCGCGGATGGGCTACCGACACGTACTTTATGACTATGCCGCTGTCATCATAGAAGTTCCAGAATGTAGTGCCGGGGAATTGAGTGCCCGGGCCGGTGATTATGTTGTTGGGAACCTCGAATCTATGTATGATTTGATTGAGGAATTCCACGGCCTTCTCGGAAGTCACTTTGACCAGTGGCATGTACTCGATCCACTTCGAGAACTTGTCGATTAGCACGAACACGAATTTGAAGTTGCCAGGAGCCGGTTTGAATGGCCCGATCATGTCAAGACCCCAACAGGCGAACAGCCAAGACGACAGAATCGTCTGGATCTCATGAACGGGTACGTGGGTCCGTTTGGTGAAGAACTGACATCCTTCGCGATGCCGGACCAGTTTCTCGGCGTCGGCGACTGCGGTTGGCCAGTAAAAACCTGCTCGGAAGGCCTTTCCGACCAGTGTTCTAGAGGTGGCGTGGTTGCCAAAGGATCCAGCGTGTATGTCATCCAATAGCTTGATGCCATCATCTTGAGCTATGCACTTTAGCAAGACTTCTGAGTTTGCATTCTTGCACATAAATCTGCCATCAACCAGTATATAATTTTTGGAGCGTCGAATGAGACGCTCATTCTCCATTTTGTCTTGGAGACCCGATCCATCCAAAAGGTACTTAACAAAAGGAGTGCGCTAGTCATGGCCGCTGGCTGTCGGAGTGGCGTCCCCTACGAGCAGTGTCTCGTTGGATGGTGTATCGACCAGGTCCATTCCGACGCTTGGTGTGTGAATGTCCTGAACAAAAACACCTTGCGGAACCTCGGCCCAGGATGATCCTATCTTTGATAGCGCATCCGCTGCTTGATTCTTGTCCCAGACCACGTGGATGTACTCTATGCCGTAAAAATTAGATTCCCACCTCCGGATTTCTTTGCAGTACAGATCCATCTTCTCGTGAGTCGTGTCCCACTCCTTATTTAACTGGTTGATGACCAGGGCAGAGTCGCCACAGATGTAAAGGCCCTTAACTCCCAGCTCGACAGCCAATCAGATGCCGTGCAGGCATGCTTCATACTCGGCGACATTGTTGGATGCCGGGAAGAGGATCCGAAGGACGTAGCATAGTTTGTCCTTGTTTGGTGAAATGAAAAGGATGCCGACACCAGCGCCATTGATGTTTAAAGACCCGTCGAAGAACATTGACCATTGATCGAAGATATCTGGCGAGGGAGGTGCATTGAGATCCGTCCATTCTGCGATGAAGTCGACCAGAGCTTGAGACTTGACAGTTGTCCGACTCTAGAAATATAATGAGAATGGACATAGCTCCATGGCCCATTTTACAGTCCTGCCATTGGCATCCTTGTTGCGCAAAATGTCACCCAACGGAAAACTCATGGTAACTAAGACGCGATGGCCATCAAAGTAGTGCTTCAGCTTCCTTGAAGTGATTAAGATGGCATAGATTAGCTTTTGTATCTGGGGATACCTAGTCTTTGATTCATTTAGGACTTCGCTTATGAAGTATACTGGTCTCTGGACTTTGTAGACGTGGCCTGGTTCATCCCGCTCGACCACAAGCACCGTGGAAACGACCCGATCAGTTGCTGCTATATAGAGGAGCAGGTCCTCATTAGGTTGAGGTGCGGTGAGGACGGGTGGTGAGGTGACAAAAGTTTTGAGCTAGGTGAACGCCGTGTCGGCCTCTTCTGTCTAGGAGAACTTTTCTGATGCTTTCCGAAGTTTAAAGAAGGGAAGCCCTTTTGCCCCAGCCTAGAGATAAACCGGCTGAGAGCTACCATGCACCCTATGAGCTTTTGAACGTCTTTGACATTCCTGGGTGGTCGCATATCGAGCACTGCCTTGACTTTTGAGGGGTTTGGCCATATGCCGTCGCGACTGACGACGTTGCCGAGCAGTATACCAGAGGGAACCCCGAAGATGCATTTTTTGGGGTTAAGCTTCCACTTGTATATATTTAGCGCTTTAAAAGTGCGGTCTAAGTTGTCGATCAGGGTGCTTGTGTCCCTGGTTTTGATGACAACGTTGTCGACGTAGGCCTCGACGAGGTCGTCACGTATCTCGTTGTGGAGGCATTGCTGAATAGCGCGTTGATAGGTGGCTCCGGTGTTTTTGAGTCCGAAGGACATGGTGGTGTAGCAATACGCACCGAAAGGAGTGATGAAGGAAGTTTTGATCTGGTCGTCTTCCTTTAGCGAGATCTGGTGGTAACCAGAGTAACAGTCGAGAAAAGAGAGTAGTTCGCATCCGGCCATTGAATCGACCACCTCGTCGATACGGGGGAGACCAAAAGGATCTTTAGGACAGTATTTATTGAGATCAGTGTAATCAACACACATTCTCCATTCATTATTCTTTTTTCTTACAAGGACTGGATTGGCGAGCCAATCGGGGTGATACACTTCTTTAATAAATCCGGTTGCTAAAAGCCGTGTAATATCTGTCCTAATAGCCTCCTTTTTGTCACGAACGAACCGTCGTAGCTTCTATTTGATAGGTCTTGCGGTCTTCGAGACGTTTAAAGAGTGCTCGATCAGGCTTCGTGGGACGCCGGGCATGTCTGCAGGTTTCCATGCGAAGACGCTTACGTTGTCCCTTAGAAACCTGGCGAGCGCGTCTTCCTATTTGGCGTCTAGGTTGGCCCCGATGAGAGTTGTCTTCTCTGGGCTGCCATCGACCAGTTGTACTTCCTTGTGCTCTTTGGACTTGGAGTTTTTTCTTGGAGTCTCCTGCTCGGGTAGTTGGAGCTGGTCGGGTGGAACTTGCGTGGCTTGTGCCACAGTTTCTGCCATGCGAATCGAGAGGTCAATTGCCTCGGTGATCTTGAAGCTTTCTTCTTCGCAAGTATATGCGGTGTAGACGTTGCCTCTGATAGTTAAGATGTCCTTCTCAGTTAGCATCTTGAGGACCAGGTATGAGTAGTGTGGAACTGCCATGAACTTTGTAAGCGAAGGACGGCCGAGGATTGCATGGTAGGTCCCATCGAAGTCGGCGACCACAAAGTTGACGAACTCTGTGCGGAAGTGGTCTGGTGTTCCGAACTGGACGGGGAGCGTTATCTGGCCAAGGGTACTGAACTTTGACCCAGCAAGACGCCCTAGAACTGAGCGTCGTACGGTTTCAGCTGTGCCGGTGTTAACTTGAGAGCAGGCAGGCTATTGCGGAACAGGATGTCGATGGAGCTACCCCCATCAACGAGCACTCGCTCGAACCTGACGCTGTTGATGCATGGGTCCAAGATCAACGGGAAGCACCCTGGTTCTGGGATGGCGGCCCACTGGTCCTGCCTGTTGAAGGAAATCTCTTGGTACGACTAGGGAGGGAATTTAGGATCGGCGATAAGGCCATCGGTGGTGTCCACCTTAAGGCAAGCCCTCTTCAAGAGCTTTCTTTCTCGTTTTGACTCGATGGAGACTTTGCCTCCGATGATGGAGTGTACCACGTCGGTGGGACTCACATATTGGTGTCGTGGGTCCCTATCCTGGTCGTCGTCTTCGTCTTCCTGACTGCGTCTGTCCTGTTTCCCGTTTTTCTTGGCGGTATCCCCCTGAGCGGCCCGCTGTGTGTAGACGCTTTTGAGGACACGACATTCTTCCATCGTATGATAGGACTTGGGATGGAGTTGGCACGGTCCTTTCAGCGTCTTGTTGTAGTCTTCCTGGTAGTCTCGCCGTCCGTTGGGACGCTTGACTGTGTTTACCTCGTGATCGTTGTCACGAGGTCGCTTGCCTCTGAAATCGTCGTGATTATCACGACGCCTGTCCCACCCTTCTCGGTGGTCACGGTTGTCGCCGCGGCAGGGATTGTGGTTGTCGAAACGCCCGCGGCTGTCGTCTCGTCGCGGAGGCTGCTCGGCTCTTCTTACATCTTCTCGGATGAGCTTTTCTGTGTCGTCGGCGTCGGCGTAGTTTTTGGCCGTGGCGAGGAGCTCGGCAACCGTGGTCGGCCTTTTGCGCAGTAGCTTGCTTCTCAATACTTCATGGAAGCATAGGCCCTTGATGAAGGCCGATATAGCCTCGTCGTGAGAAATCTTTGAAATCTTGAGGCGCATATGTGAGAAGCGTCGGATGTAATCACGCAAGGGCTCATTCTTCTTGTCCCTTATCCTTTCGAGATCGTATTTGTTTCCAGGCTGCTCGCAGGTAGCGATGAAATTATCAATTAATATCTGGCGCAATTCTTCCCAAGAATTGAAAGAGTCCTCAGGTAGACCGAGGAGCCATTGGTGGCCGGCTTGGTCGAGGACAACTGGGAAGTAGTTTGCCATGACGTGCTCGTCCCCTACAGCTGATCGGACTGCAATCTCGTAAAGAGTGATACAGTTTTCGAGATTCTCCTTGCCATCGTACTTTTTAAGCTTCTCAAGCTTGAAGTTGAGAGGCCATACGACTTGGCGAAGGTGTGAGGAGAACTGTCTTAGGCCAGGGGCCATGTGCTGCATCGTACTCGATGCGTTGCACATTTCGTGTACTGCTCGTTCCGTAATGCGCCTATTGATGCGTTCACGGACATCCCTAGCAGGGATGTTGTGTCACAGGTCTCGGTCTTGGTTCACCTCCTGACCTCATCCGCGCCTTTGTTCGTGGTAACTGTCAGTGTCCCGACCACGATTGTCGCGATGGGTGTTCTTCCTTCGATTGTTGATAGGTGAACGGCTACGATGGTGCCCACCGGATCGCGGTGAGGTTCGGCTGCGGTGAGTCTGATCAGAGGTGACCTCCGTATAGGAGACAACTTGGACCCCTTTAAGCAGAGTGGCGGTCTGTCCCATGGCTGCGATCAAATGTGCTCGTATATTGGATCGGATGCCTTGGTACTCCAGAGTATCGGGGAGTCGATCGAGGTTTGCCATGGCTACAGCCACGTTGGCGCTTGGTGTCTTGTAGACTTGCTGATTTCCGACCATGTCGAAAGCGTCGCTAAGGTTGTGTGGGGCGAGTTGCCGCTCCTCATCTGCTCACCGCTGAGCACGATCGGCGTTACGCTATTCGTGCTGTTGTCTTTGTTCGTCGGTTTCGCCGTCGACAACTAGTTCGTCATTGCTGACGTTAAAAACCAGATCTCCTCGTTGGGGTGGAAACACTGGAAAGCGGGAAAAACCCGGGGGCTATGGTGGTAGATCCAGGTTGTAGTCTTCGTCCTCGGGGTGTAAAACCTCGGTAGGGACAGATCCTGTACTAGAGTTTGTGCTGGTGGCCTTGTCGTCTGGTAGTGTTCGGATGGACACCATGTTGACAAAGTGACGAGTTGACCCACTGATTTGCCCTGGCGACAATCCCATCTTCCCGAATAGAGAATTGCTATGCCGTGAAAACTGATCAGCCGCGTTGTTCAGACCGTGAGGGAAGTTCTGGTCTGGTGAGACTGTCCTGAACTTGACAGCCCATCCCGTGGTGGTCGATGTTATTGTCAGGGATGTCTCCAGTCGTTCATGCGTGGAGACACGAGTTGGTCGACGGGGTCGAAAAAATTTGATGTTGTCACCTGATCGGGCTTGCGTGAAATCGAATCCACCAGGTTGGAGGCTTCGAGAAGTATGCGGTCGGCGCGAATCGAGGGCTTGAAGAATATACGAGTTGTCGACTCGCTTTGCCCTGTAGCGAGGGAGCAGAGGTCGGGGCCTCGGAGCCGGCGTGATCGGAGCCGACGCCTCTACTGTCCCAGATTAGATCTGGGTTTCTTCCGGAGCCATGGTCGTAAGGCCGCCACTGCGAGTTGTCCAAGTGATCTGCCCAATAGTGAACGTGAGACCTTCAGCCACGGCCACAGAAGCTAGGATGATGACCATCTTGTTCGTCTGGGAAGTTGTACGCACACCCCCTACCTGGCGCGCCACTATCGACGAAAGCTAGTCGGCAGTCTACCTTGGGGTATACCCACGGTAGTAGTTTATCGGCAGACAGGTGCGCAAGCTACGAACTCGATGGGGACGCAAGACACAGACAAGGTTTTTATCCAGGTTCGGCCGCCGTGTGGGCGTAATACCTACGTCCGGCGTCTAATTGTATTGGATTGAGTTGAGTTGAGATGAGATGTCTATGGGGGGTCCCTTGCCTCTCTTTATATAGTCCAGAGGACAGAGTTACAGATCTGGAAACTAATCCTAGTCGATTACAATTGCCATAGATAGCATGATATCAATTCCTATTCTAACCGACTAGAATCCTGCTTGGTATCCACGTCTTGTTTCCTTGCGCGAGACTCCGGGCAGTTGGATCAAGCCCCGAGTCTTCCTCGTGATGGTCCAAGTCTCCTAGTCCAAGTCTAGCCGTAAGGGTATAGGGGTTTATACCCCCACACATCGGGTGCTTCTAGAAGTTCCATCGGGTGTGTCTAAATTGATTTCATATTGAACGAGACACACATCATCTAGGAGTTCTATCGGGTGCGTCCAAATTGATTTTTGTGAATATACTATCTTCAACTGGACCGAAGGAGATTCCATATGGCAAACTTCAGCTAGTAGTTCCATCGGGTGCCTCTAGCAGTTCCATCGGGTGTGTCCACATTGATTTCTAAGCATATGGTACGTTCCATGCGAATCGTGCGCCTATCATACATCAAGATGAGAACTATCTCCAAACAGACCAAACCAAGCTTCCACTTTAGCCTCTGCACCAAGGAGTACCATCGGGTGCGTCCAAAATGGTTTCTTAGACTATGGTGCATTAGGTGCAAACAGTGCGCCTATCTTGCATCAAGATCAGAACTATCTCCAAACAGACAGAACCAAGATTCCACTTGAGCCCCTTTACCTAGGAGTACCATCGTGTGCGTCCAAAACGGTTTCTTAGCCTATGGTGCATTAGGCGCAAACCATGTACCTATCTTGCACCGAAACTAACACTATCTCCAAAGAGACCGAAGGGAGATTCTATATGACACACGTCATCTAGGAGTTCTATTGGGTGCTTCCAAATAGATTTCTAAGCATATGGTACACTCCATGCAATTCATGCAGCTATCTTTCATCAAGATTAGCACTATCTCCAAACAGACCAAACTGAGCTTCCACTTAAGCCCCTTTACCCAGGAGTATCATTGGGTACATCCAAAATGGTTTCTTAGCCTATGATGCATTAGGCCCAAACTGTGTACCTATCTTGCACCAAAACTAACTCTGTCTCCAAACAGACCGAAGCGAGATTCCATATGACACATGTCATCTAGGAGTTCTATTGGGGTGCGACCAAATGGATTTCTTAGCATATGATACGTTCCATGCAAACCGTGCACCCATCTTGCATCAAGATTAGCAGTATCTCCAAACAGATCGAACCGACCTTCCACTTGAGCCTCT
This sequence comes from Sorghum bicolor, assembly GCF_000003195.3. Lineage (NCBI taxonomy): Eukaryota > Viridiplantae > Streptophyta > Magnoliopsida > Poales > Poaceae > Sorghum > Sorghum bicolor. The sequence continues at coordinate 133,756 of NW_018396417.1, forward strand.
TCACCTAGTAGTGTCATCGGGTGCTTCCACAATGGTTTCTGAGCCTATGGTGCATTATGCGCAAACCATGCACCAATCTTGCACCTAACCTAACACTGTCTTGAAACAAAGAAGCGAGATTCCATATGACACACATCATCTAGGAGTTCTATCGGGTGCGTCCAAATTGATTTTCGAGAATATGGTACATAACATGCAAACCATACACCTATCTTGCATCAAGATTAGCACTATCTCTAAACAAACCGAGTCGAGCTTTCACTTGAGCCTCATCACCTAAGAGTACCATTGGGAACGTCCACAATGGTTTTCTGAGCCTATACTGCACTGGGCACAAACAATGCACCTATCTTGCACCGAAACTAATACTATCTCCAACTGGACCAAAGCGAGATTCCATATGACAAACTTCACCTAGTAGTTCCATCGGGTGCATCTAGCAGTTTCATCGGGTGAGTCCAAATTGATTTCTGAGCATATGGTACGTTCCATGCAAACCATGCACCTATCTTGCATCGAGATTAGCACTATATCAAAACAGACCAAACCAAGCTTTCACTTGAGCCTCTTCATCTAGGAGTGCCATTGGGTGCTTCCACAATGGTTTCTGACCCTATGGTGCATTAGGCGCAAACCGTACACCTATCTTGCACTGGAACTAACATTGTCTCTAAATAGACCAAGTGAGACTCCATATGACCCACATCATCTAAGAGTTCTATTGGGTTCGTACAAATTGATTTCTAAGCATATGGTATGTTCTATGTAAACCGTGCACCTATCTTGCATCAAGATTAGCACTATCTCCAAACAGACTCAACCAAGCTTCCACATCATCCTCTTCACCTAAGAGTATCATCTGGTGCTTCCACAATGGTTTCTGAGCCTATGGTGCATTAGGCGCAAACTGTGCACCCATCTTGCACCGAAACTAACATTGTCTCCAAACGGACCGAAGCGAGATTCTATATGACACACATTATCTAGGAGTTCTATCGGGTGTGTCAAAATTGATTCCGAGCATATTGTACATTCCATGCAAACCGTTCAATAAATCATGCATCAAGATTAGCACTATCTCCAAACCGAGCTTCCACTTGAGCCCCTTTACCTAGGAGTAATATCACGTGCGTCCAAAATGGTTTCTTAGCCTATGGTGCATTAGGCACAAACCTTGTACCTATCTTGCACCGAAATTAACACTATCTCCAAAGAGACTGAAGTGGGATTCTATATGACACACGTCATCTAGGAGTTCTATTGGGTGCTTCTAAATAGATTTCTAAGCATATGGGATGTTCTATGCAATTCGTGCACCTAGCTTGCATCAAGATTATCACTATCTCAAAACAAAAGCAAACTGAGCTTCCACTTGAGCCCCTTTACCCAGGAGTATCATCGGGTGCATCCAAAATGGTTTCTTAACCTATGTTGCATTAGGCGCAAATTGTGTACCTATCTTGCACCAAAACCAACTCTGTCTCCAAACAGACCGAAGCGAGATTCCATATGACACATGTCATCTAGGAGTTCTATTGGGGTGCATCCAAATGGATTTCATAGCATATGGTATGTTCCATGCAAACCGTGCACCTATCTTGCTTCAAGATTAGCACTATCTCCAAACAGATCGAACCGACATTCCACTTGAGGCTCTTCACCTAGGATTATTATCAGGTGCTTCCATAATGGTTTCTGAGCCTATGGTGCATTATGCGCAAACCATGTACCAATCTTGCACCTAAGCTAACACTGTCTCCAAACAGATTGAAGCGAGACTCCATATGACACACATGATCTAGGAGTTCTATCGGGTGCGTCCAAATTGATTTCCGAGAATATGGTACGTTCCATGCAAACAGTACACCTATCTTGCATCAAGATTAGCACTATCTCCAAACAGACCGAACCGAGCTTTCACTTGAGCCTCTTCACCTAGGAGTACCATCGGGAACTTCCACAATGATTTCTGAGCCTATGGTTCACTGGGCATAAACGATGCAACTATCTTGCACCGAAACTAAGACTATCTCCAACTGGACCGAAGGGAGATTCATATGATAGACTTCCTCTAGTATTTCCATCGAGTGCATCTACAGTTCCATCGGGTTTGTCCAAATTCATTTCTGAGCATATGGTATGTTCCATGCAAACCGTGCGCCTATCTTGCATCAAGATTAGAACTATCTCCAAACAGACAGAACCAGGATTCCACATGAGCCTCTTTACCAAGGAGTACCATCGCGTGCGTCCAAAATAGTTTCTTAGCCTATGGTGCATTAGGCACAAACCGTGTACCTATCTTGCACCGAAACTAACAGTATCTCCAAAGAGACCGAAGTGAGATTCTATATGACACACGTCATCTAGGAGTTCTATTCGGTGCTTCCAAATATATTTCGAAGCATATGGTACACTCCATGCAATTCATGCAGCTATCTTTCATCAAGATTAGCACTATCTCCAAACAGACCAAACTGAGCTTCCACTTAAGCCCTTTACCTAGGAGTATCATCGGGTGCATCAAAATTGGTTTCTTAGCCTTTGATGCATTAGGCCCAAACTGTGTACCTATCTTGCACCAAAACTAACTCTGTCTCCAAATAGACCAAAGCGAGATTCTATATGACACATGTCATCTAGGAGTTCTATTGGGGTGCGTCTAAATGGATTTCTTAGCATATGGTATGTTCCATGCAAACCGTGCACCTATCTTGCATCAAGATTAGAACTATCTCCAAACAGATCGAACCGAGCTTCCACTTGAGCCTCTTCACCTAGGATTATCATCAGGTGCTTCCATAAAGGTTTCTCAGCCTATGGTGCATTATGTGCAAACCATGCACCAATCTTGCACCTAAACTAACACTGTCTCCAAACAGATTGAAGCGAGATACCATATGACACACATGATCTAGGAGTTCCCTCGGGTGCGTCCAAATTGATTTCTAAGAATATGGTACGTTCCATTCAAACCGTACACCTATCTTTCATCAAGATTAGCACTATCTCCAAACAGACCGAACCGAGCTTTCACTTGAGCCTCTTCACCTAGGAGTACCATCGGGATCTTCCACAACGATTTCTGGGCCTATGGTGCACTGGGCACAAACCATGCAACTATCTTGCACCAAAACTAATACTATCTCCAACTAGACCGAAGCAAGATTCAATATGATACACTTCATCTAGTAGTTCCATCGGGTGTATCTACAGTTCCATCGGGTGTGTCCAAATTGATTTCTAAGCATATGGTATGTTCCATGCAAACTGTGCACCTATCTTGCATCAAGATTATAACTATCTCCAAATAGACAGAACCAAGATTCCACATGAGCCTCTTCACCAAGGAGTACCATCGCGTGCGTCCAAAATAGTTTCTTAGCCTATGATGCATTAGGCCCAAACTGTGTACCTATCTTGCACCAAAACTAACTCTGTCTCCAAACAGACCGAAGCGAGATTCTATATGACACATGTCATCCAGGAGTTCTATTGGGGTGCGTCCAAATGGATTTCTTAGCATATGGTATGTTCCATGCAATCCGTGCACCTATCTTGCATCAAGATTAGCACTATCTCCAAACAGATCGAACCGACCTTCCACTTGAGCCTCTTCACCTAGGATTATCATCGGGTGCTTCCATGATGGTTTCTGAGCCTATGGTGCATTACGCGCAAACCATGCACCAATCTTGCACCTAAACTAACACTGTCTCCAAACAGATTGAAGCGAGTTACCATATGACACACATGATCTAGGAGTTCTCTCGGGTGCGTCCAAATTGATTTCTAAGAATATGGTACGTTCCATTCAAACCGTACACCTATCTTTCATCAAGATTAGCACTATCTCCAAACAGACCGAACCGAGCTTTCACTTGAGCCTCTTCACCTAGGAGTACCATCGGGATCTTCCACAACGATTTCTGGGCCTATGGTGCACTGGGCACAAACCATGCAACTATCTTGCACCGAAACTAATACTATCTCCAACTGGACCAAAGCGAGATTCCATATGATACACTTCATCTAGTAGTTCCATCGGGTGGATCTACAGTTCCATCGGGTGTGTCCAAATTGATTTCTGAGCATATAGTATGTTCCATGCAAACCGTGCACCTATCTTGCATCAAGATTAGAACTATCTCCAAACACACAGAACCAAGATTCCACATGAGCCTCTTTACCAAGGAGTACCATCACGTGCGTCCAGAATAGTTTCTTAGCCTATGGTGCATTAGGCACAAACCGTGTACCTATCTTGCAGCGAAACTAACATTATCTCCAAAGAGACCGAAGTGAGATTCTATATGACACACGTCATCTAGGAGTTCTATTCGGTGCTTCCAAATATACTTCTAAGCATATGGTACGTTCGATGCAATTCGTGCACCTATCTTGCATCAAGATTAGCACTATCTCCAAACAAAGCAAACTGAGCTTCCACTTGAGCCCCTTTACCTAGGAGTATCATTGGGTGCATCCGAAATGCTTTCTTAGCCTATGATGCATTAGGTGCAAACTGTGTAGCTATCTTGCACCAAAACTATCTCTATCTCCAAACAGACCAAAGCGAAATTCTATGTGACACATGTCATCCAGGAGTTCTATTGGGGTGCATCCAAATGGATTTCTTAGCATATGCTATGTTCCATGCAATCCGTGCACCTATCTTGCATCAAGATTAGCACTATCTCCAAACAGATGGAACCGACCTTCCACTTGAGCCTCTTCAACTAGGATTGTCATCGGGTGCTTCCATAATGGTTTATGAGCCTATGGTGCATTATGCGCAAACCATGCACCAATCTTGCACCTAAACTAACACTGTCTCCAAACAGATCGAACCGACCTTCCACTTGAGCCTCTTCACCTAGGAGTACCATCGGGAACTTCCACAACGATTTCGGAGCCTATGATGCACTGGGCACAAACCATGCAACTATCTTGCACCGAAACTAATACTATCTTCAACTGGACCGAAGCGAGATTCCATATGATACACTTCGCTAGTAGTTCCATTGGGTGCATCTACAGTTCCATCGAGTGTGTCCAAATTGATTTCTGAGCATATGGTATGTTCCATGGAAACCGTGCACTTATCTTGCATCAAGATTAGAACTATCTCCAAACAGACAGAACCAAGATTCCACATGAGCCTCTTCACCAAGGAGTACCATCGTGTGCGTCCAAAATAGTTTCTTAGCCTATGGTGCATTAGGCACAAACCGTGTACCTATCTTGCACCGAAACTAACACTATCTCCAAAGAGACCGAAGTGAGATTCTATATGACACACGTCATCTAGGAGTTCTATTGGGTGCTTCCAAATATATTTCTATGCATATGGTACGTTCGATACAATTCGTGCACCTATCTTGCATCAAGATTAGCACTGTCTCCAAACAAAGCAAACTGAGCTTCACTTAAGCCCCTTTACCCTAGAGTATCATCTGGTGCATCCCAAATGGTTTCTTAGCCTATGATGCATTAGGCGCAAACTGTGTACCTATCTTGCACCAAAACTACCTCCGTCTCCAAACAGACCAAAGCGAGATTCCATATGACACATGTCATCTAGGAGTTCTATTGGGGTGCGTCTAAATGGATTTCTTAGCATATGGTATGTTCCATGCAAACCGTGCACCTATCTTGCATCAAGATTAGAACTATCTCCAAACAGATCGAACCGAGCTTCCACTTGAGCCTCTTCACCTAGGATTATCATCAGGTGCTTCCATAAAGGTTTCTCAGCCTATGGTGCATTATGTGCAAACCATGCACCAATCTTGCACCTAAACTAACACTGTCTCCAAACAGATTGAAGCGAGATACCATATGACACACATGATCTAGGAGTTCTCTCGGGTGCGTCCAAATTGATTTCTAAGAATATGGTACGTTCCATTCAAACCGTACACCTATCTTTCATCAAGATTAGCACTATCTCCAAACAGACCGAACCGAGCTTTCACTTGAGCCTCTTCACCTAGGAGTACCATCGGGATCTTCCACAACGATTTCTGGGCCTATGGTGCACTGGGCACAAACCATGCAACTATCTTGCACCGAAACTAATACTATCTCCAACTAGACCGAAGCAAGATTCAATATGACACACTTCATCTAGTAGTTCCATCGGGTGTATCTACAGTTCCATCGGGTGTGTCCAAATTGATTTCTAAGCATATGGTATGTTCCATGCAAACTGTGCACCTATCTTGCATCAAGATTATAACTATCTCCAAATAGACAGAACCAAGATTCCACATGAGCCTCTTCACCAAGGAGTACCATCGCGTGCGTCCAAAATAGTTTCTTAGCCTATGATGCATTAGGCACAAACCGTGTACCTATCTTGCACCGAAACTAACACTCTCTCCAAAGAGACCGAAGTGAGATTCTATATGACACACGTCATCTAGGAGTTCTATTGGGTGCTTCCAAATATATTTCGAAGCATATGGTACGTTCGATGCAATTCGTGCACCAATCTTGCATCAAGATTAGCACTATCTCCAAACAAAGTAAATTGAGCTTCCACTTGAGCCCCTTTACCTAGGAGTATCATCGGGTGCATCCAAAATGGTTTCTTAGCCTATGATGCATTAGGCGCAAACTGTGTACCTATCTTGCACCAAAACTAACTCTGTCTCCAAACAGACCAAAGCGAGATTCTATATGACATATGTCATCTAGGAGTTCTATTTGGGTGCGTCTAAATGGATTTCTTAGCATATGGTATGTTTCATGCAAACCGTGCACCTATCTTGCATCAAGATTAGCACTATCTCCAAACAGATCGAACCGACCTTCCAATTGAGCCTCTTCACCTAGGAGTACCATCGGGAACTTCCACAACGATTTCTGAGCCTATGGTGCACTGGGCACAAACCATGCAACTATCTTGCACCGAAACTAATACTATCTCCAACTAGACCGAAGCGAGATTCCATATGATACACTTCATCTAGCAGTTCCATTGGGTGCATCTACAGTTCCATCGGGTGTGTCCAAATTGATTTCTAAGCATATGGTATGTTCCATGCAAACCGTGCACCTATCTTGCATCAAGATTAGCACTATCTCCAAACAGATCGAACCGACCTTCCACTTGAGCCTCTTCACCTAGGAGTATTATCCGGTGCTTCCATAATGGTTTCTGAGCCTATGGTGCAATATGCGCAAACCATGCACCAATCTTGCACCTAAGCTAACACTGTCTCCAAACAGAATGAAGCAAGATTCCATATGACACACATGATCTAGGAGTTCTATCGGGTGTGTCCAAATTGATTTCTAAGCATATGGTATGTTCCATGCAAACCGTGCACCTATCTTGCATCAAGATTAGCACTATCTCCAAACAGATCGAACCGACCTTCCACTTGAGCCTCTTCACCTAGGAGTATTATCCGGTGCTTCCATAATGGTTTCTGAGCCTATGGTGCAATATGAGCAAGCCATGCACCAATCTTGCACCTAAGCTAACACTGTCTCCAAACAGAATGAAGCAAGATTCCATATGACACACATGATCTAGGAGTTCTATCGGGTGCGTCCAAATTGATTTCCGAGAATATGGTACGTTTGATGCAAACCGTACACCTATCTTTCATCAAGATTAGCACTATTTCCAAACAGACTGAACCGAGCTTTCACTTGAGCCTCTTCACCTAGGAGTACCGTCGGGAACTTTCACAACGATTTCTGAGCCTATGGTGCACTGGGCACAAACCATGCAACTATCTTGCACCGAAACTAAAACTATCTCCAACTGGACCAAAGCGAGATTCCATATGATACACTTCATCTAGTAGTTCCATTGGGTGCATCTACAGTTCCATCGGGTGTGTCCAAATTGATTTCTGAGCATATGGTATGTTCAATGCAAACCGTGCACCTATCTTGCATCAAGATTAGAACTATCTCCAAACAGACAGAACCAAGATTCCACATGAGCCTCTTCACCAAGGAGTACCGTCGCGTGCGTCCAAAATAGTTTCTTAGCCTATGGTGCATTAGGCACAAACCGTGTACCTATCTTGCACCGAAACTAACACTATCTCCAAGGAGACCGAAGTGAGATTCTATATGACACACGTCATCTAGGAGTGCTATTGGGTGCTTCCAAATATATTTCGATGCATATGGTACGTTCGATGCAATTCGTGCACCTATCTTGCATCAAGATTAGCACTATCTCCAAACAAAGCAAACTGAGCTTCCACTTCAGCCCCTTTACCTAGGAGTATCATCGGGTGCATCCAAAATGGTTTCTTAGCCTATGATGCATTAGGCGCAAACTGTGTACCTATCTTGCACCAAAACTACCTCCGTCTCCAAACAGACCAAAGCGAGATTCCATATGACACATGTCATCTAGGAGTTCTATTGGGATGTGTCCAAATGGATTTCTTAGCATATGGTATGTTCCATGCAAACCGTGCACCTATCTGGCATCAAGATTAGCACTATCTCCAAACAGATCGAACCGACCTTCCACTTGAGCCTCTTCACCTAGGAGTATTATCCGGTGATTCCATAATGGTTTCTGAGCCTATGGTGCAATATGCGCAAACCATGCACCAATCTTGCACCTAAGCTAACACTATCTCCAAACAGAATGAAGCAAGATTCCATATGACACACATGATCTAGGAGTTCTATCGGGTGCGTCCAAATTGATTTCCGAGAATATGGTACGTTTGATGCAAACCGTACACCTATCTTTCATCAAGATTAGCACTATTTCCAAACAGACTGAACCGAGCTTTCACTTGAGCCTCTTAACCTAGGAGTACCGTCGGGAACTTTCACAACGATTTCTGAGCCTATGGTGCACTGGGCACAAACCATGCAACTATCTTGCACCGAAACTAAAACTATCTCCAACTGGACCAAAGCGAGATTCCATATGATACACTTCATCTAGTAGTTCCATTGGGTGCATCTACAGTTCCATCGGGTGTGTCCAAATTGATTTCTGAGCATATGGTATGTTCAATGCAAACCGTGCACCTATCTTGCATCAAGATTAGAACTATCTCCAAACAGACAGAACCAAGATTCCACATGAGCCTCTTCACTAAGGAGTACCATCGCGTGCGTCCAAAATAGTTTCTTAGCCTATGGTGCATTAGGCACAAACCGTGTACCTATCTTGCACCGAAACTAACACTATCTCCAAAGAGACCGAAGTGAGATTCTATATGACACACGTCATCTAGGAGTTCTATTGGGTGCTTCCAAATATATTTCGAAGCATATGGTACGTTCAATGCAATTCGTGCACCTTTCTTGCATCAAGATTAGCACTATCTCCAAACAAAGTAAATTGAGCTTCCACTTGAGCCCCTTTACCTAGGAGTATCGTCGGGTGCATCCAAAATGGTTTCTTAGCCTATGATGCATTAGGCGCAAACTGTGTACCTATCTTGCACCAAAACTAACTCTGTCTCCAAACAGACCAAAGCGAGATTCTATATGACATATGTCATCTAGGAGTTCTATTGGGGTGCGTCTAAATGGATTTCTTAGCATATGGTATGTTCATGCAAACCGTGCACCTAGCTTGCATCAAGATTAGCACTATCTCCAAACAGATCGAACCGACCTTCCAATTGAGCCTCTTCACCTAGGAGTACTATCGGGAACTTCCACAACGATTTCTGAGCCTATGGTGCACTGGGCACAAACCATGCAACTATATTGCACCGAAACTAATACTATCTCCAACTAGACCGAAGCGAGATTCCATATGGTACACTTCATCTAGTAGTTCCATTAGGTGCATCTACAGTTCCATCGGGTGTGTCCAAATTGATTTCTAAGCATATGGTATGTTCCATGCAAACCGTGCACCTATCTTGCATCAAGATTAGCACTATCTCCAAACAGATCGAACCGACCTTCCACTTGAGCCTCTTCACCTAGGAGTATTATCCGGTGCTTCCATAATGGTTTCTGAGCCTATGGTGCAATATGCGCAAACCATGCACCAATCTTGCACCTAAGCTAACACTGTCTCCAAACAGAATGAAGCAAGATTCCATATGACACACATGATCTAGGAGTTCTATCGGGTGCGTCCAAATTGATTTCCGAGAATATGGTACGTTTGATGCAAACCGTACACCTATCTTTCATCAAGATTAGCACTATTTCCAAACAGACTGAACCGAGCTTTCACTTGAGCCTCTTCACCTAGGAGTACCGTCAGGAACTTTCACAACGATTTCTGAGCCTATGGTGCACTGGGCACAAACCATGCAACTATCTTGCACCGAAACTAAAACTATCTCCAACTGGACCGAAGCGAGATTCCATATGATACACTTCATCTAGTAGTTCCATTGGGTGCATCTACAGTTCCATCGGGTGTGTCCAAATTGATTTCTGAGCATATGGTATGTTCAATGCAAACCGTGCACCTATCTTGCATCAAGATTAGAACTATCTCCAAACAGACAGAACCAAGATTCCACATGAGCCTCTTCACCAAGGAGTACCGTCGCGTGCGTCCAAAATAGTTTCTTAGCCTATGGTGCATTAGGCACAAACCGTGTACCTATCTTGCACCGAAACTAACACTATCTCCAAAGAGACCGAAGTGAGATTCTATATGACACACGTCATCTAGGAGTTCTATTGGGTGCTTCCAAATATATTTCGATGCATATGGTACGTTCGATGCAATTCGTGCACCTATCTTGCATCAAGATTAGCACTATCTCCAAACAAAGCAAACTGAGCTTCCACTTGAGCCCCTTTACCTAGGAGTATCATCGGGTGCATCCAAAATGGTTTCTTAGCCTATGATGCATTAGGCGCAAACTGTGTACCTATCTTGCACCAAAACTACCTCCGTCTCCAAACAGACCAAAGCGAGATTCCATATGACACATGTCATCTAGGAATTCTATTGGTGTGGGTCTAAATGGATTTCTTAGCATATGGTATGTTCCATGCAAACCGTGCACCTATCTTGCATCAAGATTAGAACTATCTCCAAACAGATCGAACCGAGCTTCCACTTGAGCCTCTTCACCTAGGATTATCATCAGGTGCTTCCATAAAGGTTTCTCAGCCTATGGTGCATTATGTGCAAACCATGCACCAATCTTGCACCTAAACTAACACTGTCTCCAAACAGATTGAATCGAGATACCATATGACACACATGATCTAGGAGTTCTCTCGGGTGCGTCCAAATTGATTTCTAAGAATATGGTACGTTCCATTCAAACCGTACACCTATCTTTCATCAAGATTAGCACTATCTCCAAACAGACCGAACCGAGCTTTCACTTGAGCCTCTTCACCTAGGAGTACCATCGGGATCTTCCACAACGATTTCTGGGCCTATGGTGCACTGGGCACAAACCATGCAACTATCTTGCACCGAAACTAATACTATCTCCAACTAGACCGAAGCAAGATTCAATATGATACACTTCATCTAGTAGTTCCATCGGGTGTATCTACAGTTCCATCGGGTGTGTCCAAATTGATTTCTAAGCATATGGTATGTTCCATGCAAACTGTGCACCTATCTTGCATCAAGATTATAACTATCTCCAAATAGACAGAACCAAGATTCCACATGAGCCTCTTCACCAAGGAGTACCATCGCGTGCGTCCAAAATAGTTTCTAAGCCTATGGTGCATTAGGCACAAACCGTGTACCTATCTTGCACCGAAACTAACACTCTCTCCAAAGAGACCGAAGTGAGATTCTATATGACACACGTCATCTAGGAGTTCTATTGGGTGCTTCCAAATATATTTCGAAGCATATGGTACGTTCGATGCAATTCGTGCACCTATCTTGCATCAAGATTAGCACTATCTCCAAACAAAGTAAATTGAGCTTCCACTTGAGCCCCTTTACCTAGGAGTATCATCGGGTGCATCCAAAATGGTTTCTTAGCCTATGATGCATTAGGCGCAAACTGTGTACCTATCTTGCACCAAAACTACCTCCGTCTCCAAACAGACCAAAGCGAGATTCCATATGACACATGTCATCTAGGAGTTCTATTGGGGTGCGTCTAAATGGATTTCTTAGCATATGGTATGTTCCATGCAAACCGTGCACCTATCTTGCATCAAGATTAGAACTATCTCCAAACAGATCGAACCGAGCTTCCACTTGAGCCTCTTCACCTAGGATTATCATCAGGTGCTTCCATAAAGGTTTCTCAGCCTATGGTGCATTATGTGCAAACCATGCACCAATCTTGCACCTAAGCTAACACTGTCTCCAAACAGAATGAAGCAAGATTCCATATGACACACATGATCTAGGAGTTCTATCGGGTGCGTCCAAATTGATTTCCGAGAATATGGTACGTTTGATGCAAACCGTACACCTATCTTTCATCAAGATTAGCACTATTTCTAAACAGACTGAACCGAGCGTTCACTTGAGCCTCTTCACCTAGGAGTACCGTCGGGAACTTTCACAGCGATTTCTGAGCCTATGGTGCACTGGGCACAAACCATGCAACTATCTTGCACCAAAACTAATACTATCTCCAACTGGACCAAAGCGAGATTCCATATGATACACTTCATCTAGTAGTTCCATTGGGTGCATCTACAGTTCCATCGGGTGTGTCCAAATTGATTTCTGAGCATATGGTATGTTCAATGCAAACCGTGCACCTATCTTGCATCAAGATTAGAACTATCTCCAAACAGACAGAACCAAGATTCCACATGAGCCTCTTCACCAAGGAGTACCGTCGCGTGCGTCCAAAATAGTTTCTTAGCCTATGGTGCATTAGGCACAAACCGTGTACCTATCTTGCACCGAAACTAACACTATCTCCAAAGAGACCGAAGTGAGATTCTATATGACACACGTCATCTAGGAGTTCTATTGGGTGCTTCCAAATATATTTCGATGCATATGGTACGTTCGATGCAATTCGTGCACCTATCTTGCATCAAGATTAGCACTATCTCCAAACAAAGCAAACTGAGCTTCCACTTCAGCCCCTTTACCTAGGAGTATCATCGGGTGCATCCAAAATGGTTTCTTAGCCTATGATGCATTAGGCGCAAACTGTGTACCTATCTTGCACCAAAACTACCTCCGTCTCCAAACAGACCAAAGCGAGATTCCATATGACACATGTCATCTAGGAGTTCTATTGGGATGTGTCCAAATGGATTTCTTAGCATATGGTATGTTCCATGCAAACCGTGCACCTATCTTGCATCAAGATTAGAACTATCTCCAAACAGATCGAACCGAGCTTCCACTTGAGCCTCTTCACCTAGGATTATCATCAGGTGCTTCCATAAAGGTTTCTCAGCCTATGGTGCATTATGTGCAAACCATGCACCAATCTTGCACCTAAACTAACACTGTCTCCAAACAGATTGAAGCGAGATACCATATGGCACACATGATCTAGGAGTTCTCTCGGGTGCGTCCAAATTGATTTCTAAGAATATGGTACGTTCCATTCAAACCGTACACCTATCTTTCATCAAGATTAGCACTATCTCCAAACAGACCGAACCGAGCTTTCACTTGAGCCTCTTCACCTAGGAGTACCATCGGGATCTTCCACAACGATTTCTGGGCCTATGGTGCACTGGGCACAAACCATGCAACTATCTTGCACCGAAACTAATACTATCTCCAACTAGACCGAAGCAAGATTCAATATGATACACTTCATCTAGTAGTTCCATCGGGTGTATCTACAGTTCCATCGGGTGTGTCCAAATTGATTTCTAAGCATATGGTATGTTCCATGCAAACTGTGCACCTATCTTGCATCAAGATTATAACTATCTCCAAATAGACAGAACCAAGATTCCACATGAGCCTCTTCACCAAGGAGTACCATCGCGTGCGTCCAAAATAGTTTCTAAGCCTATGGTGCATTAGGCACAAACCGTGTACCTATCTTGCACCGAAACTAACACTCTCTCCAAAGAGACCGAAGTGAGATTCTATATGACACACGTCATCTAGGAGTTCTATTGGGTGCTTCCAAATATATTTCGAAGCATATGGTACGTTCGATGCAATTCGTGCACCTATCTTGCATCAAGATTAGCACTATCTCCAAACAAAGTAAATTGAGCTTCCACTTGAGCCCCTTTACCTAGGAGTATCGTCGGGTGCATCCAAAATGGTTTCTTAGCCTATGATGCATTAGGCGCAAACTGTGTACCTATCTTGCACCAAAACTAACTCTGTCTCCAAACAGACCAAAGCGAGATTCTATATGACATATGTCATCTAGGAGTTCTATTGGGGTGCGTCTAAATGGATTTCTTAGCATATGGTATGTTCATGCAAACCGTGCACCTAGCTTGCATCAAGATTAGCACTATCTCCAAACAGATCGAACCGACCTTCCAATTGAGCCTCTTCACCTAGGAGTACTATCGGGAACTTCCACAACGATTTCTGAGCCTATGGTGCACTGGGCACAAACCATGCAACTATATTGCACCGAAACTAATACTATCTCCAACTAGACCGAAGCGAGATTCCATATGGTACACTTCATCTAGTAGTTCCATTGGGTGCATCTACAGTTCCATCGGGTGTGTCCAAATTGATTTCTAAGCATATGGTATGTTCCATGCAAACCGTGCACCTATCTTGCATCAAGATTAGCACTATCTCCAAACAGATCGAACCGACCTTCCACTTGAGCCTCTTCACCTAGGAGTATTATCCGGTGCTTCCATAATGGTTTCTGAGCCTATGGTGCAATATGCGCAAACCATGCACCAATCTTGCACTTAAGCTAACACTGTCTCCAAACAGAATGAAGCAAGATTCCATATGACACACATGATCTAGGAGTTCTATCGGGTGCGTCCAAATTGATTTCCGAGAATATGGTACGTTTGATGCAAACCGTACACCTATCTTTCATCAAGATTAGCACTATTTCCAAACAGACTGAACCGAGCTTTCACTTGAGCCTCTTAACCTAGGAGTACCGTCGGGAACTTTCACAACGATTTCTGAGCCTATGGTGCACTGGGCACAAACCATGAAACTATCTTGCACCGAAACTAAAACTATCTCCAACTGGACCAAAGCGAGATTCCATATGATACACTTCATCTAGTAGTTCCATTGGGTGCATCTACAGTTCCATCGGGTGTGTCCAAATTGATTTCTGAGCATATGGTATGTTCAATGCAAACCGTGCACCTATCTTGCATCAAGATTAGAACTATCTCCAAACAGACAGAACCAAGATTCCACATGAGCCTCTTCACCAAGGAGTACCGTCGCGTGCGTCCAAAATAGTTTCTTAGCCTATGGTGCATTAGGCACAAACCGTGTACCTATCTTGCACCGAAACTAACACTATCTCCAAAGAGACCGAAGTGAGATTCTATATGACACACGTCATCTAGGAGTTCTATTGGGTGCTTCCAAATATATTTCAATGCATATGGTACGTTCGATGCAATTCGTGCACCTATCTTGCATCAAGATTAGCACTATCTCCAAACAAAGCAAACTGAGCTTCCACTTGAGCCCCTTTACCTAGGAGTATCATCGGGTGCATCCAAAATGGTTTCTTAGCCTATGATGCATTAGGCGCAAACTGTGTACCTATCTTGCACCAAAACTACCTCCGTCTCCAAACAGACCAAAGCGAGATTCCATATGACACATGTCATCTAGGAGTTCTATTGGGATGTGTCCAAATGGATTTCTTAGCATATGGTATGTTCCATGCAAACCGTGCACCTATCTTGCATCAAGATTAGCACTATCTCCAAACAGATCGAACCGACCTTCCACTTGAGCCTCTTCACCTAGGAGTATTATCCGGTGCTTCCATAATGGTTTCTGAGCCTATGGTGCAATATGCGCAAACCATGCACCAATCTTGCACCTAAGCTAACACTATCTCCAAACAGAATGAAGCAAGATTGCATATGACACACATGATCTTGGAGTTCTATCGGGTGCGTCCAAATTGATTTCCGAGGATATGGTACGTTTGATGCAAACCGTACACCTATCTTTCATCAAGATTAGCACTATTTCCAAACAGATCGAACCGAGCGTTCACTTGAGCCTCTTCACCTAGGAGTACCGTCAGGAACTTTCACAACGATTTCTGAGCCTATGGTGCACTGGGCACAAACCATGCAACTATCTTGCACCAAAACTAATACTATCTCCAACTGGACCAAAGCGAGATTCCATATGATACACTTCATCTAGTAGTTCCATTGGGTGCATCTACAGTTCCATCGGGTGTGTCCAAATTGATTTCTGAGCATATGGTATGTTCAATGCAAACTGTGCACCTATCTTGCATCAAGATTAGAACTATCTCCAAACAGACAGAACCAAGATTCCACATGAGCCTCTTCACTAAGGAGTACCATCGCGTGCGTCCAAAATAGTTTCTTAGCCTATGGTGCATTAGGCACAAACCGTGTACCTATCTTGCACCGAAACTAACACTATCTCCAAAGAGACCGAAGTGAGATTCTATATGACACACGTCATCTAGGAGTTCTATTGGGTGCTTCTAAATATATTTCGAAGCATATGGTACGTTCGATGCAATTCGTGCACCTATCTTGCATCAAGATTAGCACTATCTCCAAACAAAGCAAACTGAGCTTCCACTTGAGCCCATTTATCCAGGAGTATCATCAGGTGCATCCAAAATGGTTTCTTATCCTATGATGCATTAGGCGCAAACAGTTTACCTATCTTGCACCAAAACTAACTCTGTCTTCAAACAGACCAAAGCGAGATTCTATATGACATATGTCATCTAGGAGTTCTATTGGGGTGCGTCTAAATGGATTTCTTAGCATATGGTATGTTTCATGCAAACCGTGCACCTATCTTGCATCAAGACTAGCACTATCTCCAAACAGATCGAACCGACCTTCCAATTGAGCCTCTTCACCTAGGAGTACCATCGGGAACTTCCACAACGATTTCTGAGCCTATGGTGCACTGGGCACAAACCATGCAACTATCTTGCACCGAAACTAATACTATCTCCAACTAGACCGTAGCGAGATTCCATATGATACACTTCATCTAGTAGTTCCATTGGGTGCATCTACAGTTCCATCGGGTGTGTCCAAATTGATTTCTAAGCATATGGTATGTTCCATGCAAACCGTGCACCTATCTTGCATCAAGATTAGAACTATCTCCAAATAGACAGAACCAAGATTCCACATGAGCCTCTTCACCAAGGAGTACCATCGCGTGTGTCCCAAATAGTTTCTTAGCCTATGGTGCGTTAGGCACAAACCGTGTACCTATCTTGCACCTAAACTAACACTATCTCCAAAGAGACCGAAGTGAGATTCTATATGACACACGTCATCTAGGAGTTCTATTGGGTGCTTCCAAATATATTTTGAAGCATATGGTACGTTCGATGCAATTCGTGCACCTATCTTGCATCAAGATTAGCACTATCTCCAAACAAAGCAAACTGAGCTTCCACTTGAGCCCCTTTACCTAGGAGTATCATCGGGTGCATCCAAAATGGTTTCTTATCCTATGATGCATTAGGCGCAAACTGTGTACCTATCTTGCACCAAAACTAACTCTGTCTCCAAACAGAACAAAGCGAGATTCTATATGACATATGTCATCTAGGAGTTCTATTTGGGTTCGTCTAAATGGATTTCTTAGCATATGGTATGTTTCATGCAAACCGTGCACCTATCTTGCATCAAGATTAGCACTATCTCCAAACAGATCGAACCGACCTTCCAATTGAGCCTCTTCACCTAGGAGTACCATCGGGAACTTCCACAATGATTTCTGAGCCTATGGTGCACTGGGCACAAACCATGCAACTATCTTCCACCGAAACTAATACTATCTCCAACTAGACCGAAGCGAGATTCCATATGATACACTTCATCTAGCAGTTCCATTGGGTGCATCTACAGTTCCATCGGGTGTGTCCAAATTGATTTCTAAGCATATGGTATGTTCCATGCAAACCGTGCACCTATCTTGCATCAAGATTAGAACTATCTCCAAATAGACAGAACCAAGATTCCACATGAGCCTCTTCACCAAGGAGTACCATCGCGTGCGTCCAAAATAGTTTCTTAGCCTATGGTGCATTAGGCACAAACCGTGTACCTATCTTGCACCAAAACTAACACTATCTCCAAAGAGACCGAAGTGAGATTCTATATGACACACGTCATCTAGGAGTTCTATTGGGTGTTTCCAAATATATTTCGAAGCATATGGTACGTTCGATGCAATTCGTGCACCTATCTTGAATCAAGATTAGCACTATCTCCAAACAAAGCAAACTGAGATTCCACTTGAGCCCCTTTACCCAGGAGTATCATCGGGTGCATCCAAAATGGTTTCTTAGCCTATGATGCATTAGGCGCAAACTGTGTACCTATCTTGCACCAAAACTAACTCTGTCTCCAAACAGACCAAAGCGAGATTCTATATGACACATGTCATCTAGGAGTTCTATTGGGGTGCGTCTAAATGGACTTCTTAGCATATGGTATGTTCCATGCAAACCGTGCAAATATCTTGTATCAAGATTAGCACTATCTCCAAACAGTTCGAACCGAGCTTCCACTTGAGCCCCTTTACCCAGGAGTATCATCGGGTGCATCCAAAATGGTTTCTGAGCCTATGATGCATTAGGCGCAAACTGTGTACCTATCTTGCATCAAAACTAACACTGTCTCCAAACAGATTGAAGCGAGATTCCATATGACACACATGATCTAGGAGTTCTATCGGTTGCGTCCAAATCTATTTATGAGAATATGGTACGTTCCATGCAAACCGTACACCTATCTTTCATCAAGATTAGCACTATCTCCAAACAGACCGAACCGACATTCCACTAGAGCCTCTTCACTAGGAGTACCATCGGGAACTTTCACAACGATTTCTGAGCCTATGGTGCACTGGGCACAAACCATGCAACTATCTTGCAACAAAACTAATACTATCTCCAACTGGACCAAAGCGAGATTCCATATGATACACTTCATCTAGTAGTTCCATCTGGTGCATCTACAGTTCCATCGGGTGTCTCCAAACAGACCAAAGCGAGATTCTATATGACACATGTCATCTAGGAGTTCTATTGGGGTGCGTCTAAATGGACTTCTTAGCATATGGTATGTTCCATGCAAACCGTGCAAATATCTTGTATCAAGATTAGCACTATCTCCAAACAGATCGAACCGAGCTTCCACTCGAGCCTCTTCACCTAGGATTATCATCAGGTGCTTCCATAATGGTTTCTGAGCCTATGGTGCATTATGCGCAAACCATGCACCAATCTTGCACCTAAGCTAACACTGTCTCCAAACAGATTGAAGCAAGATTCCATATGACACACATGATCTAGGAGTTCTATCGGGTGCATCCTAATTGATTTCCGAGAATATGGTACGTTTGATGCAAACCGTACACCTATCTTTCATCAAGATTAGCACTATCTCCAAACAGACCGAACCGAGCTTTCACTTCAGCCTCTTCACCTAGGAGTACCATCGGGAACTTTCACAATGATTTCTGAGCCTATGGTGCACTGGGCACAAACCATGCAACTATCTTGCACCGAAACTAATACTATCTCCAACTGGACCAAAGCGAGATTCCATATGATACACTTCATCTAGTAGTTCCATCGGGTGCATCTACAGTTCCATCGGGTGTGTCCAAATTGATTTCTGAGCATATGGTATGTTCAATGCAAACCGAGCACCTATCTTGCATCAAGATTAGAACTATCTCCAAACAGACAGAACCAAGATTCCACATTAGCCTCTTCACCAAGGAGTACCATCGCGTGCGTCCAAAATGGTTTCTTAGCCTATGGTGCATTAGGCACGAACCGTGTACCTATCTTGCACCGAAACTAACACTATCTCCAAAGAGACCGAAGTGAGATTCTATATGACACACGTCATTTAGGAGTTCTATTGGGTGCTTCCAAATATATTTCTAAGCATATGGTACGTTCGATGCAATTCGTGCACCTATCTTGCATCAAGATTAGCACTATCTCCAAACAAAGCAAACTGAGCTTCCACTTGAGCCCCTTTACCCAGGAGTATCATCGGGTGCATCCAAAATGGTTTCTTAGCCTATGATGCATTAGGCGCAAACTGTGTACCTATCTTGCATCAAAACTAACTCTGTCTCCAAACAGACCAAAGCGAGATTCTATATGACATATGTCATCTAGGAGTTCTATTGGGGTGCGTCTAAATGGATTTCTTAGCATATGGTATGTTTCATGCAAACCGTGCACCTATCTTGCATCAAGCTTAGCACTATCTCCAAACAGATCGAACCGACCTTCCACTTGAGCCTCTTCACCTAGGAGTAGCATCGGGAACTTCCACAACGATTTCTGAGCCTATGGTGCACTGGGCACAAACCATGCAACTATCTTGCACCAAAACTAATACTATCTCCAACTGGACCAAAGCGAGATTCCATATGATACACTTCATCTAGTAGTTCCATCAGGTGCATCTACAGTTCCATCGGGTGTGTCCAAATTGATTTCTGAGCATATGGTATGTTCAATGCAAACCGTGCACCTATCTTGCATCAAGATTAGAACTATCTCCAAACAGACAGAACCAAGATTCCACATTAGCCTCTTCACCAAGGAGTACCAACGCGTGCGTCCAAAATAGTTTCTTAGCCTATGGTGCATTAGGCACGAACCGTGTACCTATCTTGCACCGAAACTAACACTATCTCCAAAGAGACCGAAGTGAGATTCTGTATGACACACGTCATCTAGGAGTTCTATTGGGTGCTTCCAAATATATTTCGATGCATATGGTACGTTCGATGCAATTCGTGCACCTATCTTTCATCAAGATTAGCACTATCTCCAAACAAAGCAAACTGAGCTTCCACTTGAGCCCCTTTACCCAGGAGTATCATCGGGTGCATCCAAAATGGATTCTTAGCCTATGATGCATTAGGCGCAAACTGTGTACCTATCTTGCACCAAAACTAACTCTGTCTCCAAACAGACCAATTCGAGATTCCATATGACACATGTCATCTAGGAGTTCTATTGGGGGTGCACCTAAATGGATTTCTTAGCATATGGTATGTTCCATGCAAACCGTGCACCTATCTTGCATCAAGATTAGAACTATCTCCAAATAGATCGAACCGACCTTCCACTTGAGCCTCTTCACCTAGGAGTACCATCGGGAACTTCCACAACGATTTCTGAGCCTATGGTGCACTGGGCACAAACCATGCAACTATCTTGCACCGAAACCAATACTATCTCCAACTGGACCGATGCGATATTCCATATGATACACTTCATCTAGTAGTTACATTGGGTGCATCTATTGTTCCATCGGGTGTGTCCAAATTGATTTCTGAGCATTTGGTATGTTCCATGCAATCCGTGCACCTATCTTGCATCAAGATTAGAACTATCTCCAAACAGACAGAACCAAGATTCCACATGAGCCTCTTCACCAAGGAGTACCATCGTGTGCGTCCAAAATAGTTTCTTAGCCTATGGTGCATTAGGCACGAACCGTGTACCTATCTTGCACCGAAACTAACACTATCTCCAAAGAGACCGAAGTGAGATTCTATATGACACACGTCATCTAGGAGTTCTATTGGGTGCTTCCAAATATATTTCAAAGCATATGGTACGTTCGATGCAATTCGTGCACCTATCTTGCATCAAGATTAGCACTATCTCCAAACAAAGCAAACTGAGCTTCCACTTGAGCCCCTTTACCTAGGAGTATCATCGGGTGCATCCAAAATGGTTTCTTAGCCTATGATGCATTAGGCGCAAACTGTGTACCTATCTTGCACCAAAACTAACTCTGTCTCCAAACTGACCAAAGCGAGATTCCATATGACACATGTCATCTAGGAGTTCTATTGGGGTGCGTCTAAATGGATTTCTTAGCATATGGTATGTTCCATGCAAACCGGGCACCTATCTTACATCAAGATTCGCACTATCTCCAAACAGATCGAACCGACCTTCCACTTGAGCCTCTTCACCTAGGAGTAGCATCGGGAACTTCCACAACGATTTCGGAGCCTATGATGCACTGGGCACAAACCATGCAACTATCTTGCACCGAAACTAATACTATCTTCAACTGGACCGAAGCGAGATTCCATTTGATACACTTCGCTAGTAGTTCCATTGGGTGCATCTACAGTTCCATCGGGTGTGTCCAAATTGATTTCTGAGCATATGGTATGTTCCATGGAAACCGTGCACTTATCTTGCATCAAGATTAGAACTATCTCCAAACAGACAGAACCAAGATTCCACATGAGCCTCTTCACCGAGGAGTACCATCGTGTGCGTCCAAAATAGTTTCTTAGCCTATGGTGCATTAGGCACAAACCGTGTACCTATCTTGCACCGAAACTAACACTATCTCTAAAGAGACCGAAGTGAGATTCTATATGACACACGTCATCTAGGAGTTCTATTGGGTGCTTCCAAATATATTTCGAAGCATATGGTACGTTCGATGCAATTCGTGCACCTATCTTGCATCAAGATTAGCACTGTCTCCAAACAAAGCAAACTGAGCTTCACTTAAGCCCCTTTACCCAGGAGTATCATCGGTTGCATCCAAAATGGTTTCTTAGCCTATGATGCATTAGGCGCAAACTGTGTACCTATCTTGCACCAAAACTAACTCTGTCTCCAAATAGACCAAAGCGAGATTCTATATGACACATGTCATCTAGGAGTTCTATTGGGGTGCGTCTAAATGGATTTCTTAGCATATGGTATGTTCCATGCAAACCGTGCACCTATCTTGCATCAAGATTAGCACTATCTCCAAACAGATCGAACCGAGCTTCCACTTGAGCCTCTTCACCTAGGATTATCATCAGGTGCTTCCACAAAGGTTTCTGAGCCTATGGTGCATTATGTGCAAACCATGCACCAATCTTGCACCTAAACTAACACTGTCTCCAAACAGATTGAAGCGAGATACCGTATGACACACATGATCTAGGAGTTCTCTCGGGTGCGTCCAAATTGATTTCTAAGAATATGGTACGTTCCATGCAAACCGTACACCTATCTTTCATCAAGATTAGCACTATCTCCAAACAGACCGAACCGAGCTTTCACTTGAGCCTCTTCACCTAGGAGTACCATCGGGATCTTCCACAACGATTTCTGGGCCTATGGTGCACTGGGCACAAACCATGCAACTATCTTGCACCGAAACTAATACTATCTCCAACTAGACCGAAGCAAGATTCAATATGATACACTTCATCTAGTAGTTCCATCGGGTGTATCTACAGTTCCATCGGGTGTGTCCAAATTGATTTCTAAGCAAATGGTATGTTCCATGCAAACTGTGCACCTATCTTGCATCAAGATTATAACTATCTCCAAATAGACAGAACCAAGATTCCACATGAGCCACTTCACCAAGGAGTACCATCGCGTGCGTCCAAAATAGTTTCTTAGCCTATGGTGCATTAGGCACAAACCGTGTACCTATCTTGCACCGAAACTAACACTATCTCCAAAGAGACCGAAGTGAGATTCTGTATGACACACGTCATCTAGGAGTTCTATTGGGTGCTTCCAAATATATTTCGATGCATATGGTACGTTCGATGCAATTCGTGCACCTATCTTTCATCAAGATTAGCACTATCTCCAAACAAAGCAAACTGAGCTTCCACTTGAGCCCCTTTACCCAGGAGTATCATCGGGTGCATCCAAAATGGTTTCTTAGCCTATGATGCATTAGGCACAAACTGTGTACCTATCTTGCACCAAAACTAACTCTGTCTCCAAACAGACCAATTCCAGATTCCATAGGACACATGTCATCTAGGAGTTCTATCGGGTGCGTCCAAATTGATTTCCGAGAATATGGTACGTTTGATGCAAACCGTACACCTATCTTTCATCAAGGTTAGCACTATTTCCAAACAGACTGAACCGAGCTTTCACTTGAGCCTCTTCACCTAGGAGTACCGTCGGGAACTTTCACAACGATTTCTGAGCCTATGGTGCACTGGGCACAAACCATGCAACTATCTTGCACCGAAACTAAAACTATTTCCAACTGGACCAAAGCGAGATTCCATATGATACACTTCATCTAGTAGTTCGATTGGGTGCATCTACAGTTCCATCAGGTGTGTCCAAATTGATTTCTGAGCATATGGTATGTTCAATGCAAACCGTGCACCTATCTTGCATCAAGATTAGAACTATCTCCAAACAGACAGAACCAAGATTCCACATGAGCCTCTTCACCAAGGAGTACCATCGCGTGCGTCCAAAATAGTTTCTTAGCCTATGGTGCATTAGGCACAAACCGTGTACCTATCTTGCACCGAAACTAACACTATCTCCAAAGAGACCGAAGTGAGATTCTATATGACACACGTCATCTATGAGTTCTATTGGGTGCTTCCAAATATATTTCTATGCATATGGTACGTTCGATGCAATTCGTGCACCTATCTTGCATCAAGATTAGCACTATCTCCAAACAAAGCAAACTGAGCTTCCACTTGAGCCCCTTTACCTAGGAGTATCATCGGGTGCATCCAAAATGGTTTCTTAGCCTATGATGCATTAGGCGCAAACTGTGTACCTATCTTGCACCAAGACTACCTCCGTCTCCAAACAGACCAAAGCGAGATTCCATATGACACATGTCATCTAGGAGTTCTATTGGGATGTGTCCAAATGGATTTCTTAGCATATGGTATGTTCCATGCAAACCGTGCACCTATCTTGCATCAAGATTAGCACTATCTCCAAACAGATCGAACCGACCTTCCACTTGAGCCTCTTCACCTAGGAGTACCGTCGGGAACTTTCACAACGATTTCTGAGCCTATGGTGCAATATGCGCAAACCATGCACCAATCTTGCACCTAAGCTAACACTGTCTCCAAACAGAATGAAGCAAGATTCCATATGATACACTTCATCTAGTAGTTCCATTGGGTGCATCTACAGTTCCATCGGGTGTGTCCAAATTGATTTCTGAGCATATGGTATGTTCAATGCAAACCGTGCACCTATCTTGCATCAAGATTAGAACTATCTCCAAACAGACAGAACCAAGATTCCACATGAGCCTCTTCACCAAGGAGTACCATCGTGTGCGTCCAAAATAGTTTCTTAGCCCATGGTGCATTAGGCACAAACCGTGTACCTATCTTGCACCGAAACTAACACTATCTCCAAAGAGACCGAAGTGAGATCTGTGGTTCTACTTAC
>NW_018396417.1:159150-160656 GCF_000003195.3 Sorghum bicolor
CGATGCATATGGTACGTTCGATGCAATTCGTGCACCTATCTTGCATCAAGATTAGCACTATCTCCAAACAAAGCAAACTGAGCTTCCACTTGAGCCCCTTTACCTAGGAGTATCATCGGGTGCATCCAAAATGGTTTCTTAGCCTATGATGCATTAGGCGCAAACTGTGTACCTATCTTGCACCAAGACTACCTCCGTCTCCAAACAGACCAAAGCGAGATTCCATATGACACATGTCATCTAGGAGTTCTATTGGGATGTGTCCAAATGGATTTCTTAGCATATGGTATGTTCCATGCAAACCGTGCACCTATCTTGCATCAAGATTAGCACTATCTCCAAACAGATCGAACCGACCTTCCACTTGAGCCTCTTCACCTAGGAGTATTATCCGGTGCTTCCATAATGGTTTCTGAGCCTATGGTGCAATATGCGCAAACCATGCACCAATCTTGCACCTAAGCTAACACTGTCTCCAAACAGAATGAAGCAAGATTCCATATGACACACATGATCTAGGAGTTCTATCGGGTGCGTCCAAATTGATTTCCGAGAATATGGTACGTTTGATGCAAACCGTACACCTATCTTTCATCAAGATTAGCACTATTTCCAAACAGACTGAACCGAGCTTTCACTTGAGCCTCTTCACCTAGGAGTACCGTCGGGAACTTTCACAACGATTTCTGAGCCTATGGTGCACTGGGCACAAACCATGCAACTATCTTGCACCGAAACTAAAACTATCTCCAACTGGACCAAAGCGAGATTCCATATGATACACTTCATCTAGTAGTTCCATTGGGTGCATCTACAGTTCCATCGGGTGTGTCCAAATTGATTTCTGAGCATATGGTATGTTCAATGCAAACCGTGCACCTATCTTGCATCAAGATTAGAACTATCTCCAAACAGACAGAACCAAGATTCCACATGAGCCTCTTCACCAAGGAGTACCATCGCGTGCGTCCAAAATAGTTTCTTAGCCTATGGTGCATTAGGCACAATCCGTGTACCTATCTTGCACCGAAACTAACACTATCACCAAAGAGACCGAAGTGAGATTCTATATGACACACGACATCTAGGAGATCTATTGGGTGCTTCCAAATATATTTCGAAGCATATGGTACGTTCGATGCAATTTGTGCACCTATCTTGCATCAAGATTAGCACTATCTCCAAACAAAGCAAACTGAGCTTCCACTTGAGCCCATTTATCCAGGAGTATCATCAGGTGCATCCAAAATGGTTTCTTATCCTATGATGCATTAGGCGCAAACAGTTTACCTATCTTGCACCAAAACTAACTCTGTCTCCAAACAGACCAAAGCGAGATTCTATAGGACATATGTCATCTAGGAGTTCTATTGGGGTGCGTCTAAATGGATTTCTTAGCATATGGTATGTTTCATGCAAACCGTGCACCTATCTTGCATCAAGATTAGCACTATCTCCAAACAGATCGAACCGACCTTCCAATTGAGCCTCTTCACCTAGGAGTAC
>NW_018396417.1:162519-165532 GCF_000003195.3 Sorghum bicolor
CTATCTCCAAGGGACCGAAGTGAGATTCTATATGACACACGTCATCTAGGAGTTCTATTGGGTGCTTCCAAATATATTTCGAAGCATATGGTACGTTCGATGCAATTCGTGCACCTATCTTGCATCAAGATTAGCACTATCTCCAAACAAAGCAAACTGAGCTTCCACTTGAGCCCCTTTACCCAGGAGTATCATCAGGTGCATCCAAAATGGTTTCTTATCCTATGATGCATTAGGCGCAAACTGTGTACCTATCTTGCACCAAAACTAACTCTGTCTCCAAACAGAACAAAGTGAGATTCTATATGACATATGTCATCTAGGAGTTCTATTTGGGTGCGTCTAAATGGATTTCTTAGCATATGGTATGTTCCATGCAAACCGTGCACCCATCTTGCATCAAGATTAGCACTATCTCCAAACAGATCGAACCGACCTTCCACTTGAGCCTCTTCACCTAGGAGTATTATCGGGTGCTTCCATAAAGGTTTCTGAGCCTATGGTGCATTATGCGCAAACCATGCACCAATCTTGCACCTAAGCTAACACTGTCTCCAAACAGATTGAAGCAAGATTCCATATGACACACATGATCTAAGAGTTCTATCGGGTGCGTCCTAATTGATTTTCGAGAATATGGTACGTTTGATGCAAACCGTACACCTATCTTTCATCAAGATTAGCACTATCTCCAAACAGACCGAATCGAGCTTTCACTTGAGCCTCTTCACCTAGGAGTACCGTTGGGAACTTTCACAATGATTTCTGAGCCTATGGTGCACTGGGCACAAACCATGCAACTATCTTGCACCGAAACTAATACTATCTCCAATTGGACCAAAGCGAGATTCCATATGATACACTTCATCTAGTAGTTCCATCGGGTGCATCTACAGTTCCATCGGGTGTGTCCAAATTGATTTCTGAGCATATGGTATGTTCAATGCAAACCGTGCACCTATCTTGCATCAAGATTAGAACTATCTCCAAACAGACAGAACCAAGATTCCACATGAGCCTCTTCACCAAGGAGTACCATCGCGTGCGTCCAAAATAGTTTCTTAGCCTATGGTGCATTAGGCACAAACCGTGTACCTATCTTGCACCGAAACTAACACTATCTCCAAAGAGACCGAAGTGAGATTCTATATGACACACGTCATTTAGGAGTTCTGTTGGGTGCTTCCAAATATATTTCTAAGCATATGGTACGTTCGATGCAATTCGTGCACCTATCTTGCATCAAGATTAGCACTATCTCCAAACAAAGCAAACTGAGCTTCCTCTTGAGCCCCTTTACCCAGGAGTATCATCGGGTGCATTCAAAATGGTTTCTTAGCCTATGATGCATTAGGCGCAAACTGTGTACCTATCTTGCATCAAAACTAACTCTGTCTCCAAACAGACCAAAGCGAGATTCTATATGACATATGTCATCTAGGAGTTCTATTGGGGTGCGTCTAAATGGATTTCTTAGCATATGGTATGTTTCATGCAAACCGTGCACCTATCTTGCATCAAGATTAGCACTATCTCCGAACAGATCGAACCGACCTTCCAATTGAGCCTCTTCACCTAGGAGTACCATCGGGAACTTCCACAACGATTTCTGAGCCTATGGTGCAATGGGCACAAACCATGCAACTATCTTGCACCGAAACTAATACTATCTCCAACTAGACCGAAGCGAGATTCCATATGATACACTTCATCTAGTAGTTCCATTGGGTGCATCTACAGTTCCATCGGGTGTGTCCAAATTGATTTCTAAGCATATGGTATGTTCCATGCAAACCGTGCACCTATCTTGCATCAAGATTAGAACTATCTCCAAATAGACAGAACCAAGATTCCACATGAGCCTCTTCACCAAGGAGTACCATCGCGTGTGTCCAAAATAGTTTCTTAGCCTATGGTGCGTTAGGCACAAACCGTGTACCTATCTTGCACCTAAACTAACACTATCTCCAAAGGGACCGAAGTGAGATTCTATATGACACACGTCATCTAGGAGTTCTATTGGGTGCTTCCAAATATATTTCGAAGCATATGGTACGTTCGATGCAATTCGTGCACCTATCTTGCATCAAGATTAGCACTATCTCCAAACAAAGCAAACTGAGCTTCCACTTGAGCCCCTTTACCCAGGAGTATCATCAGGTGCATCCAAAATGGTTTCTTATCCTATGATGCATTAGGCGCAAACTGTGTACCTATCTTGCACCAAAACTAACTCTGTCTCCAAACAGAACAAAGTGAGATTCTATATGACATATGTCATCTAGGAGTTCTATTTGGGTGCGTCTAAATGGATTTCTTAGCATATGGTATGTTCCATGCAAACCGTGCACCCATCTTGCATCAAGATTAGCACTATCTCCAAACAGATCGAACCGACCTTCCACTTGAGCCTCTTCACCTAGGAGTATTATCGGGTGCTTCCATAAAGGTTTCTGAGCCTATGGTGCATTATGCGCAAACCATGCACCAATCTTGCACCTAAGCTAACACTGTCTCCAAACAGATTGAAGCAAGATTCCATATGACACACATGATCTAAGAGTTCTATCGGGTGCGTCCTAATTGATTTTCGAGAATATGGTACGTTTGATGCAAACCGTACACCTATCTTTCATCAAGATTAGCACTATCTCCAAACAGACCGAATCGAGCTTTCACTTGAGCCTCTTCACCTAGGAGTACCGTTGGGAACTTTCACAATGATTTCTGAGCCTATGGTGCACTGGGCACAAACCATGCAACTATCTTGCACCGAAACTAATACTATCTCCAATTGGACCAAAGCGAGATTCCATATGATACACTTCATCTAGTAGTTCCATCGGGTGCATCTACAGTTCCATCGGGTGTGTCCAAATTGATTTCTGAGCATATGGTATGTTCAATGCAAACCGTGCACCTATCTTGCATCAAGATTAGAACTATCTCCAAATAGACAGAACCAAGATTCCACATGAGCCTCTTCACCAAGGAGTACCATCGCGTGCGTCCA
>NW_018396417.1:166622-167538 GCF_000003195.3 Sorghum bicolor
TAGGCATTCATCGCCAGGTGCGCACGAGATTACTATGATACACTTCATCTAGTAGTCCATTGGGTGCATCTACAGTTCCACCGGGTGTGTCCAAATTGATTTCTAAGCATATGGTATGTTCCATGCAAACCGTGCACCTATCTTGCATCAAGATTAGAACTATCTCCAAATAGACAGAACCAAGATTCCACATGAGCCTCTTCACCAAGGAGTACCATCGCGTGTGTCCAAAATAGTTTCTTAGCCTATGGTGCATTAGGCACAAACCGTGTACCTATCTTGCACCTAAACTAACACTATCTCCAAAGGGACCGAAGTGAGATTCTATATGACACACGTCATCTAGGAGTTCTATTGGGTGCTTCCAAATATATTTCGAAGCATATGGTACGTTCGATGCAATTCGTGCACCTATCTTGCATCAAGATTAGCACTATCTCCAAACAAAGCAAACTGAGCTTCCACTTGAGCCCCTTTACCCAGGAGTATCATCAGGTGCATCCAAAATGGTTTCTTATCCTATGATGCATTAGGCGCAAACTGTGTACCTATCTTGCACCAAAACTAACTCTGTCTCCAAACAGAACAAAGCGAGATTCTATATGACATATGTCATCTAGGAGTTCTATTTGGGTGCGTCTAAATGGATTTCTTAGCATATGGTATGTTCCATGCAAACCGTGCACCTATCTTGCATCAAGATTAGCACTATCTCCAAACAGATCGAACCGACCTTCCACTTGAGCCTCTTCACCTAGGAGTATCATCGGGTGCTTCCATAAAGGTTTCTGAGCCTATGGTGCATTATGCGCAAACCATGCACCAATCTTGCACCTAAGCTAACACTGTCTCCAAGCAGATCGAAGCAAGATTCCCTATGACCCACCTGATCTAGGAGTCCCATCGGGTGCGTCCT
>NW_018396417.1:167638-170531 GCF_000003195.3 Sorghum bicolor
TCGAGCTTTCACTTGAGCCTCTTCACCTAGGAGTACCGTTGGGAACTTTCACAATGATTTCTGAGCCTATGGTGCACTGGGCACAAACCATGCAACTATCTTGCACCGAAACTAATACTATCTCCAATTGGACCAAAGCGAGATTCCATATGATACACTTCATCTAGTAGTTCCATCGGGTGCATCTACAGTTCCATCGGGTGTGTCCAAATTGATTTCTGAGCATATGGTATGTTCAATGCAAACCGTGCACCTATCTTGCATCAAGATTAGAACTATCTCCAAATAGACAGAACCAAGATTCCACATGAGCCTCTTCACCAAGGAGTACCATCGCGTGCGTCCAAAATATTTTCTTAGCCTATGGTGCATTAGGCACGAACCGTGTACCTATCTTGCACCGAAACTAACACTATCTCCAAAGAGACCGAAGTGAGATTCTATATGACACACGTCATTTAGGAGATCTGTTGGGTGCTTCCAAATATATTTCTAAGCATATGGTACGTTCGATGCAATTCGTGCACCTATCTTGCATCAAGATTAGCACTATCTCCAAACAAAGCAAACTGAGCTTCCACTTGAGCCCCTTTACCCAGGAGTATCATCGGGTGCATTCAAAATGGTTTCTTAGCCTATGATGCATTAGGCACAAACTGTGTACCTATCTTGCATCAAAACTAACTCTGTCTCCAAACAGACCAAAGCGAGATTCTATATGACATATGTCATCTAGGAGTTCTATTGGGGTGCGTCTAAATGGATTTCTTAGCATATGGTATGTTTCATGCAAACCGTGCACCTATCTTGCATCAAGATTAGCACTATCTCCAAACAGATCGAACCGACCTTCCACTTGAGCCTCTTCACCTAAGAGTACCATCGGGAACTTCCACTACGATTTCTGAGCCTATGGTGCACTAGGCACAAACCATGCAACTATCTTGCACTGAAACTCATACTATGTCCAACTAGACCGAAGCGAGATTCCATATGATACACTTCATCTAGTAGTTCCATTGGGTGCATCTACAGTTCCACCGGGTGTGTCCAAATTGATTTCTAAGCATATGGTATGTTCCATGCAAACCGTGCACCTATCTTGCATCAAGATTAGAACTATCTCCAAACAGACAGAACCAAGATTCCACAGGAGCCTCTTCACCAAGGAGTACCATCGCGTGCGTCCAAAATAGTTTCTTAGCCTATGGTGCATTAGGCACTAACCGTGTACCTATCTTGCACCAAAACTAACACTATCTCCAAAGAGACTGAAGTGAGATTCTATATGACACACGTCATCTAGGAGTTCTATTGGGTGCTTCCAAATATATTTCGAAGCATATGGTACGTTAGATGCAATTCGTGCACCTATCTTGCATCAAGATTAGCACTATCTCCAAACAAAGCAAACCGAGCTTCCACTTGATCCCCTTTACCCAGGAGTATCATCAGGTGCATCCAGAATGGTTTCTTATCGTATGATGCATTAGGCGCAAACTGTGTACCTATCTTGCACCAAAACTAACTCTGTCTCCAAACAGACCAAAGCGAGATTCTATATGACACATGTCATCTAGGAGTTCTATTGGGCTGCGTCTAAATAGATTTCTTAGCATATGGTATGTTCCATGCAAACCGTGCACCTATCTTGCATCAAGATTAGCACTATCTCCAAACAGATCGAACCGACCTTCCACTTGAGCCTCTTCACCTAGGAGTATTATCAGGTGCTTCCATAAAGGTTTCTGAGCCTATGGTGCATTATGCACAAACCATGCACCAATCTTGCACCTAAGCTAACACTGTCTCCAAACAGATTGAAGCAAGATTCCATATGACACACATGATCTAGGAGTTCTATCGGGTGCGTCCTAATTGATTTCTGAGAATATGGTACGTTTGATGCAAACCGTACACCTATCTTTCATCAAGATTAGCACTATCTCCAAACAGACCGAACCGAGCTTTCACTTCAGCCTCTTCACCTAGAAGTACCATCGGGAACTTTCACAACGATTTCTGAGCCTATGGTGCACTGGGCACGAACCATGCAACTATCTTGCACCGAAACTAATACTATCTCCAATTGGACCAAAGCGAGATTCCATATGATACACTTCATCTAGTAGTTCCATCGGGTGCATCTACAGTTCCATCGGGTGTGTCCAAATTGATTTCTGAGCATATGGTATGTTCAATGCAAACCGTGCACCTATCTTGCATCAAGATTAGAACTATCTCCAAACAGACAGAACCAAGATTCCACATTAGCCTCTTCACCAAGGAGTACCATCGTGTGCGTCCAAAATAGTTTCTTAGCCTATGGTGCATTAGGCACGAACCGTGTACCTATCTTGCACCGAAACTAACACTATCTCCAAAGAGACCGAAGTGAGTTTCTATATGACACACGTCATTTAGGAGTTCTATTGGGTGCTTCCAAATATATTTCTAAGCATATGGTACGTTCGATGCAATTCGTGCACCTATCTTGCTTCAAGATTAGCACTATCTCCAAACAAAGCAAACTGAGCTTCCACTTGAGCCCCTTTACCCAGGAGTATCATCGGGTGCATCCAAAATGGTTTCTTAGCCTATGATGCACTAGGCGCAAACTGTGTACCTATCTTGCATCAAAACTAACTCTGTCTCCAAACAGACCAAAGCGAGATTCTATATGACACATGTCATCTAGGAGTTCTATTGGGGTGTGTCTAAATGGATTTCTTAGCATATGGTATGTTCCATGCAAACCGTGCACCTATCTTGCATTTAGATTAGCACTATCTCCAAACAGATCGAACCGACATTCCACTTGAGCCTCTTCACCTAGGAGTATTATCAGGTGCTTCCGTAAAGGTTTCTGAGCATATGGTGCATTATGCGCAAA
>NW_018396417.1:170631-173647 GCF_000003195.3 Sorghum bicolor
TTTCATGACACACATGATCTAGGAGTCTATCGGGTGCGTACTAATTGATTTCCGAGAATATGGTACGTTTGATGCAAACCGTACACCTATCATTCATCAAGATTAGCACTATCTCCAAACAGACCGAACCGAGCTTTCACTTCAGCCTCTTCCCTAGGAGTACCATCGGGAACTTTCACAACGATTTCTGAGCCTATGGTGCACTGGGCACAAACCATGCAACTATCTTGCACCGAAACTAATACTATCTCCAACTGGACCAAAGCGAGATTCCATATGATACACTTCATCTAGTAGTTCCATCGTGTGCATCTACAGTTCCATCGGGTGTGTCCAAATTGATTTCTGAGCATATGGTATGTTCAATGCAAACCGTGCACCTATCTTGCATCAAGATTAGAACTATCTCCAAACAGACAGAACCAAGATTCCACATTAGCCTCTTCACCAAGGAGTACCATCGCGTGCGTCCAAAATAGTTTCTTAGCCTATGGTGCATTAGGCACGAACCGTGTACCTATCTTGCACCGAAACTAACACTATCTCCAAAGAGACCGAAGTGAGATTCTATATGACACACGTCATTTAGGAGTTCTATTGGGTGCTTCCAAATATATTTCTAAGCATATGGTACGTTCGATGCAATTCGTGCACCTATCTTGCTTCAAGATTAGCACTATCTCCAAACAAAGCAAACTGAGCTTCCACTTGAGCCCCTTTACCCAGGAGTATCATCGGGTGCATCCAAAATGGTTTCTTAGCCTATGATGCACTAGGCGCAAACTGTGTACCTATCTTGCATCAAAACTAACTCTGTCTCCAAACAGACCAAAGCGAGATTCTATATGACACATGTCATCTAGGAGTTCTATTGGGGTGTGTCTAAATGGATTTCTTAGCATATGGTATGTTCCATGCAAACCGTGCACCTATCTTGCATTTAGATTAGCACTATCTCCAAACAGATCGAACCGACCTTCCACTTGAGCCTCTTCACCTAGGAGTATTATCAGGTGCTTCCGTAAAGGTTTCTGAGCCTATGGTGCATTATGCGCAAACCATGCACCAATCTTGCACCTAAGCTAACACTGTCTCCAAACAGATGAAGCAAGATTCCATATGACACACATGATCTAGGAGTTCTATCGGGTGCGTCCTAATTGATTTCCGAGAATATGGTACGTTTGATGCAAACCGTACACCTATCTTTCATCAAGATTAGCACTATCTCCAAACAGACCGAACCGAGCTTTCACTTCAGCCTCTTCACCTAGGAGTACCATCGGGAACTTTCACAACGATTTCTGAGCCTATGGTGCACTGGGCACAAACCATGCAACTATCTTGCACCGAAACTAATACTATCTCCAACTGGACCAAAGCGAGATTCCATATGATACACTTCATCTAGTAGTTCCATTGGGTGCGTCTACATTTCCATCGGGTGTGTCCAAATTGATTTCTGAGCATATGGTATGTTCCATGCAAACCGTACACGTATCTTACATCAAGATTAGAACTATCTCCAAACAGACAGAACCAAGATTCCACATGAGCCTCTTCACCAAGGAGTACCATCGCGTGCGTCCAAAATATTTTCTTAGCCTATGGTGCATTAGGCACGAACCGTGTACCTATCTTGCACCGAAACTAACACTATCTCCAAAGAGACCGAAGTGAGATTCTATATGACACACGTCATTTAGGAGATCTGTTGGGTGCTTCCAAATATATTTCTAAGCATATGGTACGTTCGATGCAATTCGTGCACCTATCTTGCATCAAGATTAGCACTATCTCCAAACAAAGCAAACTGAGCTTCCACTTGAGCCCCTTTACCCAGGAGTATCATCGGGTGCATTCAAAATGGTTTCTTAGCCTATGATGCATTAGGCACAAACTGTGTACCAATCTTGCATCAAAACTAACTCTGTCTCCAAACAGACCAAAGCGAGATTCTATATGACATATGTCATCTAGGAGTTCTATTGGGGTGCGTCTAAATGGATTTCTTAGCATATGGTATGTTTCATGCAAACCGTGCACCTATCTTGCATCAAGATTAGCACTATCTCCAAACAGATCGAACCGATCTTCCACTTGAGCCTCTTCACCTAAGAGTACCATCGGGACTTCCACAACGATTTCTGAGCCTATGGTGCACTGGGCACAAACCATGCAACTATCTTGCACTGAAACAAATACTATCTCCAACTAGACCGAAGCGAGATTCCATATGATACACTTCATCTAGTAGTTCCATTGGGTGCATCTACAGTTCCATCGGGTGTGTCTAAATTGATTTCTAAGCATATGGTATGTTCTATGCAAACCGTGCACCTATCTTGCATCAAGATTAGAACTATATCCAAACAGACAGAACCAAGATTCCACATGAGCCTCTTCACCAAGGAGTACCATCGCGTGCGTCCAAAATAGTTTCTTAGCCTATGGTGCATTAGGCACAAACCGTGTACCTATCTTGCACCAAAACTAACACTATCTCCAAAGAGACCGAAGTGAGATTCTATATGACACACGTCATCTAGGAGTTCTATTGGGTGCTTCCAAATATATTTCGAAGCATATGGTACGTTAGATGCAATTCGTGCACCTATCTTGCATCAAGATTAGCACTATCTCCAAACAAAGCAAACCGAGCTTCCACTTGAGCCCCATTACCCAGGAGTATCATCAGTTGCATCCAAAATGGTTTCTTATCCTATGATGCATTAGGCGCAAACTGTGTACCTATCTTGCACCAAAACTAACTCTGTCTCTAAACAGACCAAAGCGATTCTATAGGACACATGTCATCTAGGAGTTCTATTGGGGTGCGTCTAAATGGATTTCTTATCATATGGTATGTTCCATGCAAACCGTGCACCTAACTTGCATCAAGATTAGCACTATCTCCAAACAGATCGAACCGACCTTCCACTTGAGCCTCTTTACCTAGAATTATCATCGAGTGCTTCCATAATGGTTTTTGAGCGCCCGCTATCAACATGTCCAC
>NW_018396417.1:173747-197731 GCF_000003195.3 Sorghum bicolor
TGATCATGCGACAAGAACGCTCTTTGATGACACACTTTGTTTGGAATAAAATGTGTCGCTGATTTTGCTCCGCCATCTCCATTTGTGCACTAAGCTCTTGCTGCACGATCAAGCTCTCATAGTGGTCCGCTTCACCTGCATTAATATGTTCTTCTATTTGGTCTTCATTACCTGCATGGTCAGTCGCAAGTAGTGCAAGTGTATCCTCATCAAAATCACTAGCAGATGAGTACTCACCATCATCCCTGACAATCATAACTCGCTTGTTTGGACAGTCACGCATCATGTGCCCATATCCCTTGCACCGGTGACATTGTATGTTGCTTGTTCTACCCGTCGATGCCACGGATGAAGTACTCGCAGCAGGCTTTTGCATCGTCTTCGCAACTGAATTGGTGGGGGCAGCTCGAGTCTTGTCACTAGATGATGGAGTAGAAATACGTGTAGATGGAGTTGAAGCCATGCGTTGCTGCCATGAATTAGCCTTCCCTGCAGAAATATTACTCCTTGCGCTAGCACGTCGTCCCTGCACTTCCCTTTCAGCTTTACAAGCAAGATGAAACAAACGGGTTACATTATTGTATTCTTTGTAAGCGAGGATGTCCTGAATTTCCCGATTTAACCCACCCAAAAATCTAGCCATAGCCGGTTCCTCATCCTCCTCTAGGTTACAACGCAACATACCCGTTTGTAATTCCTGATAATATTCTTCTACACTTTTAGCACCTTGTCTTAATTGCTGCAACTTATTTATCATATCACGCGCATAGTAAGATGGAACAAATCTAGCTCTCATGGCCCTTTTCAGCGCATCCCAAGTTCTAGGTAAGTTATTAGGATTTTTCTTTCCATATTCTATCCACCAAACAGAAGCAAAATCTGTAAACTCACTAGTAGCAGCCCTAACACGTGTAGTCTCAGGAAATTCATGACATGCAAACTTTTGATCAACAGCAATCTCCCAAGTTATGTAAGCATCAGGGTCATATTTACCATCAAAAGGAGGTATCTTAAATTTAATCTTACTGAAAGAATCATCATTATTGCGTACCTCGCGTCGGCGGTTGCCACCCATACCTCTACGGTTGTGACGTAGGCGACGTCGATCACGAGTGTCTTGATCATCATGTTCAGTATCACCAGTTGTTGATGCAAAACTGATCTGCAAACACAAAGGGCTAATACCCGATTCAAACGTTAAGGCGTGCCAGCCGATTTGACCTTGCTATCGGCAAAGGTGATAACTCGAATACTTTAGTCCTGACAACAGCGATGCGCCCGGATGTCACGGCTAAGAGGTACTCACGCGGAACTTGAGAACACGCCGAGCTTAAGTCGACGAATTCCTAAGAACTCGTAATAAAAGGAAAAAAGTATGACGAAGTCGTCGAAAAGTAGATGCTGGAATATGAGTAAAAACGTGTGTTTGATTGATTTCTTGATGATGTTGATTACAAGGTCCTAGGGTTTATATTTATACCCTGCTCAAAGAGCTACAACCAGACACGATTAGAACTCGAATTCCAAATTACACGGAATCCGTATACAAAACGATGCAAATAACTAAGGAAATAATAAAACTATCCTTCGTGACAAACCGAAACTCCTCCAGAGGACAACTGGCAGCTTCCGGACTCCTCCTTCGCGTCATCGGCAATCCCCTTGCCATAGTCATCGGCAGATCTTTTTACCCAGCCATCGGCACCATATTACTGCCTGTGGACTCAATCACATTCAACTTCTCCCTCATCGGCAACCATCCTCATCAGCAACCCACATTGTATTGCCACCCTATCCTGCCATCCTGGACACGTGCCCAAAAATGGTGTCAACACATGCCCCCCAGTTTCGGAGTATAAAACTATTAATGCTCCAAAATTCTCTGCAGTAATGATGCCTTCTCCGCAATTAATGCTCCTAATCTGGTAACCGACAACCTCAATCTGGACAACTCTGATCCTAATCCTCCGCAGATTCCTCGAAATTCCCAACTTCCTAAACGGGCATCTTTCTTGGTCGTACATTGGCAACAATTCCGTTATAAAGATCTGCCGATGCTCTGACCAGGATCTTCGCAAAAAACGGTTACCCCCCGTCTATCCGCCCATCGGCAAGATGACCGTTATAGAATATTGCCGATGGACCGACCAGGAGATCGCGCACAGTAAAATATCTTTAGATAATGACCGCTTCCTGTCAAATCACCTGCACAATCCCTGGATTACCGTGCGAACAGTTACCATATCCACCTGAGTACCCTCGGGCTTCTCGGATGCGGCAAAGAGATAAGACGGATTTGCCCTTGCCCATCTTGTCCTATAAATAGTTCCTTCTTGGGTACTCCTCCCCCATTACACCATTCTACTATCCAACTTTGCTTTTCCAGCGGCGGCGCCATCTACAACCCTCAAGACCTCCGACAAGCACTCTTCTTCATCAACTCCGGTGCCCTCCAACGTCCTCTTCACGACAAGATGGCCATTGGCTTCGTCGTCCCTGAGGTCAGACTTCCATCTCATCTGCTGTACCTTTTTCTCGCATTCCTGTTCATCTGCGATTCATCTTACCGAATATTTTCCTTTCCCTTTTTCTTTGTATTTTTATTCTCCAAAACACTAGGAGTTGTCCAACAAAATTGTCATCCCTACCGATCAACCACACCTTCAGTGCCTCGGCCCTCTAGGGGATCCAGATCCAACCGACCTTATCAATGCAGAAACCAACAGGATTCCCTTTAGAGCTGAAAACTTTTCTTTAGATCTGTGGAAAGACACCTTTCGTTCTTGGCCCAGCCCTACTCTAGGGTGGAAAGATTGGTTTTTGAGGGTCAGCAATTCCTATGAAGTTCAATGGGGTGAGAGGAAGCTAGCTCAATGCATTAGGCTATCCATTGCCGATATGCACAGGAACGAGTCATTGCTGATAGCTGCATCCTACTTTTGGTCAGACACCCTCAATGCTTTTGTTTTTGGCCACGGCCCTGCTTCTCCTACCCTTGCCGATATAGCCATGCTTACTGGGCTAGATATATCTTCTGCCGATAGTACCCACTTTTTTGATACCGCCCCCGGTGCCAAAGTGGAGACTCGCGCTATCGGCGGTTGGTCAGGGTACATCCAGAAGTACCGCGGGAGAGGGCCTGTCACCACAAAGGAGCAAACCACCTTTCTGAACATGTGGCTGGACAAGTTTGTATTCTGTGGTCGATCGGCAGGACCGACTTCTGTCTATCTATCGGCAGCAGAAAGACTGGCTAGCGGCGGCCAATTTCCTCTCGGCCGATATCTGCTCGGCGCTGTTTACCACCTTCTTCATCAGGTAGCCCAGAAACTCCTGCTTGGCCAATCCATCGGCAACTTGGGAGGCCCCTGGTGGTTTATTAATATGTGGCTCAATCTGCACCTGCATAAGCGCCTTGATTTCAACTTGTTCTCACAGCACTTCCCAAGAGATATAGCCGAGAATCATGTGTTAGGTGAAGAGGAATCGGCAACGCGTGCCCCCTTGAACTTTAGTGAAGCCGTTATAGTCTTACCCGGTTCAGGGAACAATCCGGATCAGATCGGCCGATTCTTCGAGACTCTGTATGAGGGTCTGGCCAGAGATGAACGACCATGGCTGGCTTATGATGACCCAGACAACATGCTCCCTCTGACCTCCAATCCATTTGATGAAGCTCTTGACAGGAACAATGAGGTGATGATGGCAATCGTGACTCCCAGAGTCATACCAGTGAATTTCTTCGGTAGCACGAAAACCTCCCCCCAAACCTATGAATTTTATAATCCATCGGCATTAGCTCGCCAGCTAGCTTTCGGCCAATTGCCGATTGCACTTCCTTATGCCGATGTAATAAAGCCCAGAGAGCCCATCGCCAACCTCCTCGAGTGGACTCGAGTAGCCCAGCTACCACCAAATGCTGATATAGATGTAGATCTGTCAGAATGGGTTCCAGCCGCCTTTATCACTCAGGCATACAAGCTATGGTGGGCAGAATGGAAAGAGAATCTATTCTGCAGATCGGCCCTCTCATACCGCGGCATGATCGACCCCGAATACGAAGTCCCTGATGACACTGTAAGTATTTTAAACCGATGTCTCATTTTCCAATACTATTCCCATCGGTAACTTACCCCTGTATTCCTTTTGCAGATTGACAACACCCCCCCATCGGTTAGCAGGAGTGGCAAGCCGATCGACTTATTCCCATCAGGCCCGATCTCTTCAATCGGCCATAATGCTCCCACTCTGGCTTCCATCGTGCACCGGGGTGCGCGTCTCAAGAAAGTTACCACCAGGAAAACTCAGACACCACCAACGGTAACTGCTTCCACTCTGGCGCAAGCTTTCAAGGCAATCTGTTAAAACCTTTTTCATTTATACTGACTATCTTTGTATCGGTTATCTGTGCTCATAAACACCTTTTTGTTGTTGCAGCAAACTGGTGCATCGGCAAAAGCCAAGCGCCAAGGTGCCGATGCCCCCCAGTCTAGTCAGCCAAAGAGGAAGGGCACCCAAGGTGCTAAGGCTGGAACAAAGCGCCAGAAAGTGGCAACTCCTCCTCCTCCGATGTCCCCAATCCCGGTGGAATCTTCCCCTTCTCCTCCAGAAGTCCAGGCACAGCAAGCACCATCTCCCCAACCAATACAGGAAGCACCACAGATGGAAGAACCCCAGCAGGAAGAACCTCAAACGGCAGGTACATCAGCTGACGTAGGTGAACAAACAACTGGCCCGGCAGGCCCAGTTATATCATCGGCGGTTTCCCCGACTCAGGCAGCTGTTCTCTCTCCTCCGGGTAACATATCTCAACAATACTTCCGCCGATAAACTTATTCTCATTTAATCTCATAATCCTTCCTGTCTTCTTTCAGGCGATATCGTTCCATCGGCAACATTTGCCGATCAACCTGTAGCTCCATCGGCATCTTTGAGTCAAAGGCAAGAAATCGCCTTGAAGCAAGTAAGTCATCCAATTTTCCACCAGTATCGTCTGCCGAAGTTTTGACCATAAAACTGACTTATTTCATCTTCATTTTCAGGAACAAGATTCTCCCAACAGCTTATTCTCCTTCGCCATTGATATCTTCGAAGAAGAAGGCGAGGAAGCAAGCTCCTCTCGGGCAGTTGGAACTGTATTGGCAGAAACCAGAGCTAAGCTGGAAGAGTTATCGGCCATACTTCATCAAGACACAACTCAACTGGTCAACGATTCTGACCCAGCCAAAGCTCTGTTCAAGACCCTTAGAGGCCAAATTCCTGCCGATGCTGAAGAAACACTCTGCCATGCTGCACACCTAGAAAGCCGCCAGCTACAGTACCAGAGAGCCACTCGACGCCTTGCCGATAGAGCCGCTCAAATCCAGCTTTCTAAGGAGATGATGAAAGAAAAGCTCTTAGCCGATGAGAAACATAAGAACATCGGCACCTTAAAGTCCTCAGGTGATGCACTGAAGCAGAAAGTGTCTGATCTATCGGCTAAAAGAGAAGCTCTACTGGCCGAACTCAAGCAAGTAGAGGACGCTCTGTCCCAAGCTCAGCAAGAAGAGAGTCAACTGCCGGAGACCATCAAGCACCTTGAACAAGAACGAAACGTCCATGGTCGCAAAGCGCTGCAGCTGAAGAGGAAGCTGAAGCCGATAGAAGGTTCTGCCGATGATGATATCAAAGAGATAGAGACAGCCAATCAGATTCGGCTGCGCGCCATATCAGCAATCCAAGCGCTGCTGAGCATCTGAAGCTTTCACCGGCAACACACCTTTGTTTTTCCGCTTTTAGCTTTTAGTCTAGCCGATAAGACTGTTATCGGCATCTTTGGAAACATTAAGTCTGCCCTCGAACATTTAAATCCAGCCGATAGGAGTGTTATCGGCACTTAAACTTTTATGCGTCGACCCATATGCTGGGGTAGTACTTCTTTAAATATTTGCCATTTAATGCTCTGGGAAATTCAACTCCCTCGAGAGTTTCTAGAATATAGGCATTACCAGGAGCTGAGTGTCTTATCCGATAAGGACCTTCCCAATTAGGAGACCACTTTCCAAACTTCGAACTTTTAGTCCCAACTGGCAAAATCAACTTCCATACCAAATCCCCATCGGCAAACTCCTTAGCCTTTACTTTTTTATCATACCATCT
Source organism: Sorghum bicolor (assembly GCF_000003195.3). Taxonomy (NCBI): domain Eukaryota; kingdom Viridiplantae; phylum Streptophyta; class Magnoliopsida; order Poales; family Poaceae; genus Sorghum; species Sorghum bicolor. Next base: position 179,886 of record NW_018396417.1, read on the forward strand.
AGCAACTCTCTTCTTATTTTCTTCTATACTCATTAAAGCCTTTAACCGATGCCCTGCTAAATCATCTAACTCATCGGTCATCAAAGTGTCATAATCATCGGTAGCCAATTGATCTTGAAAAGATAATCGCCTAGATCCAGCCTTAATCTTCCAAGGCAACACTGCATCATGTCCATACACCAATTGATAGGGTGACACCTTGGTTGATCCATGACAAGCCATCCGATAAGACCACAGTGCTTCATTTAACAATGTATGCCACCGCCTAGGATTTTCTTCAATCTTTCGTTTAATAAGCTTGATAATTCCTTTGTTAGACGCTTCGGCCTGCCCGTTGGCTTGAGCATAGTAAGGAGAAGAATTCAACACTTTAATTCCCATACCGATTGCGAATTCATCGAACTCCCCCGACGTGAACATGGTGCCCTGATCGGTAGTAATCGTTTGGGGAATCCCAAATCGGTAAATAATATGCTCCTTCACAAAATCAATCATATTGGCCAATGTGACTTTCTTCAAAGGAATAGCTTCGACCCACTTAGTGAAATAGTCAGTGGCAACTAGAATGAACTTATGCCCTTTGCTAGATGGTGGATAAATCTGGCCGATCAGATCGATGGCCCACCCCCGGAACGGCCAAGGTTTTATTATAGGATTCATAGCCGATGCGGGTGCTCTCTGGATATTACCGAACTTTTGACAACCTTGACATCCCTTGAAATATTTAAAACAATCTTCAAGTATGGTTGGCCAAAAATATCCATTCCTTCGAATCATCCACTTCATCTTAAAAGCCGACTGATGTGCTCCACACACTCCTTCATGGATTTCCCCCATCAAACTTCTGGCTTCATCATCACCCAAGCATCGGAGAAGAATTCCGTCGATAGTTCGATAATACAATTCATTTTCAAGGAGCACATACTTGGTCGCTTGAAATCGAACCCGTCTTTCAACTTTTTTGGATGGATCTTCTAGATAGTCGATAATTTTTTTCTTCCAATCACCGGCACTGACTGCCGATGTCGCATTAATCATTGGCTGATATCCTGAGGCATGCTGGGCTAACCGATTAGCGTCTTCATTATGCAATCGGGGAACATGCTCCAATTGGAAGTTCTTGAATTCCTTTAACAGTTGCGTACTTCTCTCGAAATAGGTTATGAGAACTTTGCTTCGGCATTCATAGCTTCCGGCCAATTGATTTATAACCAACATGGAATCCCCGAATATTTCAACAGCATCAGCACGAACTTCCCTTAACAACTCCAACCCCTTGATCAGAGCTTGATACTCAGCCTGATTATTTGTTGTTGTAGCAACAATCGGCAAGGAAAACTCATACTTCCTCCCCTTAGGAGAAACCAATACAATGCCGATTCCTGCCCCCGGTCACAGGTAGAACCATCAAAGAAGAGCGTCCAGGGTGCAATTTCCAAGGTTTCCACTAGACCGCAATGCTGAGTCACAAAATCGGCCATGATCTGCCCTTTGACTGCCTTAGCCGATTCGTAACGCAAATCGAACTCCGACAGCGCTAAAATCCATTTACCGATCCTACCACTCATAATCGGCATAGATAGCATGTATCGGACCACATCATCTTTGCAAACAATAGCACATTCAGCCGACAACAGGTAATGTCTCAGCTTGATACATGAAAAATATAAGCATAAGCACAGTTTCTCAATGGCCGAATACCTGGTTTCAGCATCAATCAACCTCCTACTCAAATAATAAATTACTCTCTCTTTCCCTTCAAATTCTTGAACTAAAGCTGAACCGATAACCGATCCATCGGTAGATAAATATAATTTGAAGGGTTTCCCTTGTTGAGGTGGAACTAAAACTGGAGGATTTACTAGATACTTTTTGATTTCATCCAGAGCCAACTGCTGTTCTTCTCCCCAAACAAACTCCTGATCGGCTTTCAATTTAAGAAGAGGACTGAAAGCACGAATTCTCCCAGATAAATTCGATATAAATCTTCTGATAAAATTCACCTTGCCGATCAAGGATTGGAGCTCGGTTTTATTGGTAGGGGCCACTATTTTATTGATGGCATCAATAGATCTTCGACTAATTTCAATACCCCTCTGATGTACCATAAAACCAAGAAACTGCCCTGCCGATACGCCAAATGCACATTTGTTGGGATTCATCTTCAATCCATGCTTCCTTGTGCATTCCAACACTTTTCGTAAATCGGCAAGATGCTTTGAGAAATCTCCAGACTTAACCACCACATCATCGATATAAATTTCTACGAACTTGCCGATGAACTCATGAAATATAAAATTCATGGCCCTTTGATAGGTAGCACCAGCATTCTTTAACCCAAAAGTCATGACTATCCATTCAAATAGTCCAACATGACCGGGACACCTGAATGCGGTTTTTGGAATATCTTCCTCTGCCATGAATATTTGATTGTGACCCGCATTACCATCCATGAAGCTGATAATCCGATGGCCGGCCGCAGCATCAACCAGTAGATCGGCGACAGGCATTGGGTACCCATCCATCGGCGTAGCTTTATTGAGATTCCTGAAATCAATGCACACCCGAAGCTTCCCGTTCTTCTTGTAAACCGGAACAACATTGGAAATCCATTCGGCATACCGACACTGCCGAATAAACTTAGCTTCAATAAGTTTAGTGATTTCGGTCTTAATATCAGGTAGAATGTTAGGATTACATCGGCGGGCTGGTTGCTGATGTGGCCGAAATCCAGACTTGATGGGTAACCGATGTTCGACAATTGATCGGTCTAAACCAGGCATCTCTGTATAATCCCAAGCAAAGCAATCTTTATATTCCTTTAACAAACTAGTCAATTGTCGCTTACACTCAGGATCTAATTTAGCACTAATAAAAGTAGGCCTAGGCTTATCACCACTACCTATATCTACTTCTACCAAATCATCAGCCGATGTGAACCCCTGGCCTAATTTTCCATCATCGGCGAATCTATCCATTAAAAACCGTCGTCAGAACCGACTGCTTGGATCGGTGGAATCTCATAATCGGCAACTTTGAGAAAATCTTTCTCCCAAACTTCTCCTGAAATGCACCTGGTCCTTTCATAAGTATCCGCTTCTGCCGATGCGATAACATAGGAAGAATCCCCTGGGACGATCTCAATCTTGTCACCTACCCACTGAACCAAGCACTGATGCATTGTAGATGGGACACAACAATTGGCATGAATCCAATCTCTCCCCAATAATAAATTGTAGGCACCTTTTCCGCTGATCACGAAAAAAGTTGTCGGCAAGGTTTTGCTGCCGATGGTCAACTCCGCACATATCGCCCCCTTGACTGGAGACACGTTTCCCTCAAAGTCTTTGAGCATCATATCGGTCTTGGTCAAATCTTGATCCCCTTTCCCAAGCTTCCGATATACTGCATACGGCATAATATTAATAGCAGCTCCACCATCAACTAGGATCTTAGTCATTGGCTGCCCATCAACCTTCCCTTTGAGGAACAAAGCTTTAAGATGTTGCCTCTCGTCATCGGCAGGTTTCTCAAAGATAGCCGTCATCGGATCCAGAGCTAACTGAGTTATCTGATCAGAAAATTCCAACTCATTGTCACCGGCTGGTGCAAGAAACTCCATCGGCAACATGAAGACCATGTTGACGCCTGCCGATGGACCTTCCTTCTTAGTGTCTGACGGCTGCCGACTTTCGGAATCCTCTCCTTTATTTAGCTCCTCTTGCCTTTCTCGTTGCAATCTCCTCTTCTATGTCTTGGTTAATCCTCGAGGGCACCATGGAGGAAGTGGCCTTTGCCTTACCGTCGGGCGTCGGTTCTCCCTTGACTCCATGCCATGCGTGTTAGCATCCCTTCAAAATATGAATTCATCGGGAACCCGCGCATCAGCCATTCCTTCGAGCTCCTCTCGGTTCCTGGGAAAATACTGGACACGGTCACTAAGTCTGCTGTGCCCACTGAATCTGCCCCCCAGCCGGTCATGAACTGACACCCTTCCTCTGATCGGCCCATTAGCTCGCCGTTCATCATCATAATAACGCCGATCGTTCCTATTGTACCGATCATAACCGTTGCATTCAGGGCAGTCTCTGACAGTAGGAAGCTTGATATTTTCCTCCCAACAGTGGATGAAGAATGGGCAATTCCAATGATCCCTGTGCCGATTGCACTCCTGTCGGCGTCTTTTTTCTTCCCATTGATAATCTTCCTGCTGGCGTCGATACCGATCTTCCCGTTGTTGCCATTTTTCTCGAGGCCTCCTATGAGTTATAACGACGCCAGATCGAGGAAGCCTTCCTGAGCTAGCTCCTTCCTGGACCAAGCCCTTACTTCTTGCATCGGCAGTAGTAACTTGATGCTGAGGATCTACCGATGCACTCTTCTCAGCTGTTTCCGACGTTAAGACCTTGGCCTTCCCCTTAGCATCCAACATGTTTGTCGGGAAAGGATGTTGGTCTATCTTCATCGGCTTCTGGGCTTTGGAACTGTCAAATTTGATTCTCCCTGACTCTATAGCCGATTGCAGCTGCTGTCTGAATACTTTGCACTCGTTGGTGTCATGGGAAGTCGCATTATGCCACTTGCAATATCTCATCCTCCTCAACTCTTCTGCCGACGGGATCACGTGGTTAGGTGACAGTTTGATTTGACCTTCCTGAAGTAGAAAGTCAAATATCCTATCGGTCTTGGCGGTGTCAAAGGCGAACTTCTCTGGTTCCTTCTGCCCAAAAGGACAAGACATCGGCTTCTTGTTTTTTACCCACTCGGCCAAACCGATTACTGGTTCCTCATCGGAATCTGAGCTTGTTGCTTCGTCAACAAATGACACTTTCTTATTCCATGCTCTCTTAGGCTCGAAAGGCTTGATGTCTTGATCAGATATCCTCTGTACCAAATGACTTAAACTTTCGAACTCCTGGGAGGCATACTTATCCCTGATATGTGGCAACAAACCTTGGAAAGCCAAATCGGCTAGCTGCCGATCATCCAGAACCAGGCTATAGCATTTATTCTTGACCTCTCGTATCCTCTGCACAAATCCCTCGACCGACTCATCATTACGTTGCCTCAACTTGACCAAGTCGGTGATCTTCTTCTCATGAACCCCCGAGAAGAAGTATCTGTGGAATTGCTTCTCTAGATCGGCCCAAGTAATTACTGAATTGGGAGGTAATGATATGAACCAAGTAAAGGCCGATCCAGACAATGATGATGAAAATAGATGAACCCTCAATTCGTCCCTGTTACCAGCCTCTCCACATTGAATAATGAACCTGTTGACATGCTCCATGGTTGACGTGTCGTCCTGTCCGGAAGACTTTGTAAAATCCGGTACCTTGTACCGATGTGGAAGCGGGATCAAATCATACGCTGGAGGATACGGTGTCCGATAGGAATAAGTGTTGACTTTGGGTTTTATCCCAAATTGTTCCCTCATTACTTCAGCAATCTTATCGGCCCAATACGCATCGGCATCTTGCCAATGAGGCGGCTGCGGATCTGGCATTTGGTGGCGAACCTCCACGTGTCTGTTCGGGACGTGACCTGTATGGAACATTGTATTGGTCACCTGTCCTCCAATCTGCGGACTACCAAACTGCTGTCCACCGATTGGCTGTCCTCCGAGTCGCTGTCCAAAATTTATTGGCTGGTTGGGAATTCCCTGACCTTGGAACCCGGGATAAACCTGCCCTTGCTGGAACCCTGTAGTCTGATAACCTTGCTGGGGCGACTGTGGAAAGGCTTGCTGTCCAAGCCATCCGTTATTAGCGTTCATCGGCATAGGTGCTGCCGATGATTGGTAATTGGGTACCGTCGTTGAATTGACATACCCCGACTGGGCCATAGGCCTCTGTTGCATCAGCATTGACTCTGCCGATGCGTTGGGCATCTAGAACATTGAATCTTGAGGATTCCCAGTGTGAGGCCTTACAGTAGTAGTCGTGGTATACCGAGGACTCTGGTTCACCGGCACATTGGAAGGCGCCGATGTCATAGGAGTTTTGCCCCTCATGTCAGTTATCTGTGATGTTCCCGGCGTCAACTCTGGAGGCATACCATAACCCCACCAGTTAGGAGGAAGATTTAACCCTGACATTGCCGATGCCAACATATCTGTTGTCAGTTTATGCTGCCCAACTGAAATTTGCGGGTTGGTTGCCATCGGCATAGATAGTGCACCAGTAGTCCCCAATGTACTTGGAGGGACGGCAGACTGTGCACTTACATTCGTCAAGGCAGCCGATGGAGCCGTGACCTCTAGTGCCGTTGGCTGATGATGGGAGGGCCCCACATAATCTGGCGGGATTTGTCCTTCCTTGAAAGTCCTTGCCACGGCGTTGAAAACCGTATTAGACAGTACGCCAGCTTGGTTAATCAACGCTCGATTGATGGCATTGTCTACCATATCTTGAAGCTTGCCAGGGTTGGCATCGAAGGTGACCTACCGTGGTGCCGGCAGTGCATCTTTCTGGACCACTTCGCCGCTCCTGTTTATGCTGAAAGACTTCAGGCACTGCTGCTTGAACTCTTCCATGGCTTGGGCAATAGCTTGCTTTTGCTCATCCTTGAGGTTGGCCTCCGTCACGGGGATGACGTTCTCTTGATCGAGGTCGGAGATCGACATGTTGATCTTGATCTTGAATCTGTCCCACCGGGCGTGCCAAAAGATGTGTTGATGCAAAACTGATCTGCAAACACAAAGGGCTAATACCCGATTCAAACGTTAAGGCGTGCCAGCCGATTTGACCTTGCTATCGGCAAAGGTGATAACTCGAATACTTTAGTCCTGACAACAGCGATGCGCCCGGATGTCACGGCTAAGAGGTACTCACGCGGAACTTGAGAACACGCCGAGCTTAAGTCGACGAATTCCTAAGAACTCGTAATAAAAGGAAAAAAGTATGACGAAGTCGTCGAAAAGTAGATGCTGGAATATGAGTAAAAACGTGTGTTTGATTGATTTCTTGATGATGTTGATTACAAGGTCCTAGGGTTTATATTTATACCCTGCTCAAAGAGCTACAACCAGACACGATTAGAACTCGAATTCCAAATTACACGGAATCCGTATACAAAATGATGCAAATAACTAAGGAAATAATAAAACTATCCTTCGTGACAAACCGAAACTCCTCCAGAGGACAACTAGCAGCTTCCGGACTCCTCCTTCGCGTCATCGGCAATCCCCTTGCCATAGTCATCGGCAGATCTTTTTACCCAGCCATCGGCACCATATTACTGCCTGTGGACTCAATCACATTCAACTTCTCCCTCATCGGCAACCATCCTCATCAGCAACCCGCATTGTATTGCCACCCTATCCTGCCATCCTGGACACGTGCCCAAAAATGGTGTCAACACCAGTGTAGTCATCTTCATGACTACCGTGCTCTCGATCTCCCTCCTTTTCTTCTTTATGCTTCTCTTTATCTTCGGTGTGGAAATCATCAAATCGCCTTAGCAGAGCAGCAAGGCTTTTGTCCACACTAGCAACGGATTCCTCCAAACTTGTGAGCTTGTTGTTTGTGGCAATCTGCATAGCCTCCAACTGCCCCAGCTTTTCATTTGTCACATGCAAGTCGTTATCAAGTCCCTCTGTGTGCAGCTTCACTTTCCATTCAAAATGTTGTATGATGCCCTTAGTGCGAGGTGTATGTGGTGTTTCGTTACCATCATCTGCCCCTGTCATGGTGCAAAGACAAAGACAATAAAAATGCAAGTGAAGAAATAAAAGCCCTACAACTACTAGGATGTAGCTACAGCAAGTCGCTCACACTCAACCTCTAACACAACTTCTTACCAATTCTTACCTTGCTTGACAGGAGGGGTCGTCTGCCAACAAGTGGACAGCAATGGACGAAGTGTATCGGTGCTGCAGCAGAAGACCTGTCAAGCTGTAGAGTATGTGGAGCTATAGGTGGGCTGAAACAAGGAACGAACTAGCACCACGTTAGTTATAAAAGCGAGCTGAATAAGCGTTCGACGATGGTACTGTGCTGGTCCTAGGCTAGACCGTGCTAGAGACGCGAGCCTGGACACAAAGGAAAACCACAGCACACCCCCGAAAACAAGGTGGAACAAACCTAAAATCAATATGAAAAACAGCCCCTTTTTTTCTCTCTTTTGAATCTTTTCTCTTTTCTTTCTTTTTTTTTCTTTTTTTTGGGCTACCTCAAAAACTGATTATATGAACAAAAGAATACAAAAGAGCAATTCGCTACACTCTCTCTCTCTCTCTCTCTCTAGAGTAAGGCCGAACAAGTATGGAGTTATCTTTCTTTTTGGATCAGAGAAGGACTTCGCAACAGATTCGACAGAGAGAAGATATGGTAATACTCGGCTGTGTATAGATGGTGACAAGAACTCGAAACTCTAAAGGACTAGACACTAAGACCAGCAACTCGACACAAACCGAAGCAACGCAAATTCAACAAGCCCTAACTAAAATGGTACTAGCCAAGGCACAAAGGTTTAATAGGATTATGGAAAAACTAATCTACTATATTTTTTTTGGCTTTTCTGGACTATAGGAAATTAATTAAAAACAGCAAAGGATTAGAAGTCTCTCACCGAAGAACCTTGCTCTGATTAACAACTGATGCGAACCCGCTAGGGTTTTTGCCCGATCTTTTGATGAGAGACGGGGATAACTCGATTGGTGGATGGAGATGACGTTCACGGCCCGACTACAGCCCTCAAGACCGCGCCTTAGCAACCGATACACCACGTCCAATAGCCGTCACGATCTTGTGGAGCGCGACAACCAGCCCCTAGGGCTCCCGTCCTGCAAGCAATCGAAGAACTAGCAAGAACGAGGAAACAAGCACTGAATTTGCAAGATGAATTGAAGGTTTCAAACTGAATCGTAATCAACAATGGGGGTCTGAAGACAAGGAGACGGGCGGCTGATCCTGCACGCGCGCCTACAAGCAAGTAGCGAAGGCTAAACTTTATCTAAACAAAACCCAGTTGTTCATGGCGGCTCTAGATGTAAATAAATAGAGGGGAGGACGACCAAAGGGGTGCTAGAGTCATCCCCCAACCCTAGGACGCGTCCCTAATGGACTCAACTTGATACATGGGCCATTGGTCCAAAATAGGGTGACGCAGCACCAAAATAGAAAAAGGTGTCGGCACGAAAACAAAGACTGCGTCCGACTCATAAGCTGCATAGATATGTGGTTGGACCCATTGGAAAGTAGACTTCTTGAGCTTTCCAACAAGTATAGGAATGTCCCAGTTAGAGTCCATATGACGCCGTGGTGATCCATACAAGTTAGAGTTATTTTCGAGTCCGAATCCAACTCCCAAAACGTGTTGGGTTTGGACTCTTTGTTTCCTTGCTTTAGAAGCGACGTGGTAACTTGATAGAGGATGTTGTGGAGGCTTGGACCTGATCTCTAATCACCTTTGTTAAGTTATCACTCTTCCCATATGCAATCAGCCCTTGAAGTTGGTGTTGCGTCAAATTCCGAATGCAGTTGAACCTTCCCTTGCTGATCTTGTCCATTATTCCTGAGCAACACGAAAGTGCACGTGTCTCCATTGTCTAAATATGATTGACAAGAGTTTAAAACTGAACTTACTTGAAGGTTGAGTTGACGGGCACGAGCACGAGTAAGAGGACCAACTGGTGTAGGTGCGGATATATCGATGGTGTTGATGTCCTCATCAATGAGCCTCTTCACCAAGGAGTACCATCACGTGCGTCCAAAATAGTTTCTTAGCCTATGGTGCATTAGGCACAAACCGTGTACCTATCTTGCACCGAAACTAACACTATCTCCAAAGAGACCGAAGTGAGATTCTATATGACACACATCATCTAGGAGTTATGTCGGTGTTTTCCCCCCGCGGGGTCACACCAACGAGTAAAACTTGTATGCGTGCTCCCTTTTCCATATGGTGATGCAAAAAGACACAAAGATTTGTCCTGGTTCGGGCAAGAGAAGGCCCTACGTCCAGCGTGGGGGGGAGAGTTTGTATTGTTCTACACTTAAGTGCTTGTACAGGGGTGAATACAAGCGTGTATGAACTGGGATGGAGATGGAGTGTGGAAGCTCTACTACGTGTGTGTTGTGTGATGTTGTATCGCGTGTCGTCGTTCTGAATCCGCTCCCAGGCCTCCCCTTTTATAGTTCCAAGGAGGGGCCTAGGGTACATGTATAGGCGTCAGAGTTGGACTGTCAACAGGAGCTGCAGGAGCTCCACGAGTAGCAGCGGCAGAGGGGCCAGCAGTTAGAGGAACTGCTCGTGCCTCCCTCTCACAGTTCGCCCCAACCAGTGCCACCAGCGCCGCAAGAGCCTGAAAACAGGGAGGAGAGTCTACCGGTTTACGGTTCTCCAACCCCGGCGTGGCTCCGTCTAGGGGCGCCTGCTTCGATCCCAGCAAAACCGGGGCGAGCGGACGGCGTGGTGGCGCTCGCCTGTATGATGCGCACCCCCGTTGACCCGCAGTCCGAGATCAGGGGCACGATCTACGGCATGGACGGAATCACTTCGGGATTCCTCCAGGAGCGTCGATCGTGGGAGGACCGCGTCCCCGCTGAGGAAGACGAGATCGGGACGTCGGGCGCCGGTGGCGGCAGCGAGACTGGGACCTGGAAGACGGTGGACGACGACGGGCGGTTCCCCTCCCTCGTCGACTTGTTCCTGCGCCACAGGGGGTCGCTCGAGACCGTTGAGGAGCTCATCCGAGGCGTCAAGGCGCGCGCTGACCAGGAGATGGAGAACTGGTGCCCCGACCAGATCCGCATCCGAGCTTCCACCGATCCGTCTGAACCCAACATTTTTTAGACGACCGGAAGGAGGCCGAGAAGTGGGAGCACGTCGAGGAGCTTCGCCTATGGATGAAACATACGGTGGGGCTCCTGTCCGATGTTGTTAACAACGGGCTCGGACCGGCCTACTTCGTAAGTATTTTTCAGTTCTTAATCCTTATAGAACGTTTGGTTTTGTGTTCTAACTGCTCAATCGCCGGCTCACAGGACCTAAAAGAGACTTCCCGCATCAAGTCGAGCTTCATCCACGCCACGAGAGGCAGCCGGGAGCAACTCCCCATTCTCAAGGACAAACTCCTGGAGTCGCAGGAGAAGCTCCTCAAGGCCTACAAAGATCTTTTGGTGCTTGAGGAGGAGAAGAAAGAGAGGGCGGCTGCTCTGGCTGAGGCTCGAGAGGCCTCGAGGAAAGCGGTGGAAGAGGCTGCGCTTCTGAGGGAGCGGACCATGATGGTCGAGGAAGCCGCGTCCAAGGCCCGAGAGGAGGCCTTGTCTTACAAGAATGCCGTCGCTGACCTGGACAAGGAGAAGGGCCTCCTCAAGACTGACCTGGCCTCCATCCAAGAATCCTTCTAGAGGATGAAGGTGGAATGTGTGAGTGGCGAGATCGCTCAGAGCACCGCAAAGGAGGCCAAGAAGAAGGCTCTTGAGGATCTCGAGGCGGAGCGGGCTCGATCCCGCAGCCTCTCTGACGACGTCGATCATCTGAAGAGAGCGCTGTTGGAAAAAGATGGGGCCATCGCGCAAGCCGGCAAGGTGATCGAGGATCTGCGCGTCGCCAACACCGAGCTGGTGCGCTCCAACAAGGATATCGAGAGGGCCAATACCAAGTTGGTCGGCGAGAATACGGCTCTGGAGGAGAGTATTCGCGGTACGTTTCTATTGTCGAGTTTCCTTTTCAAGGTGTGCTTTATGTGATCTAATCTCTCCGTGTTGGTCCTTGCAGAGCTTAAAGATGAGCTGCTGGCCGCCCAAGTCGAGGCCCGTTCCACCAAAACTCAGCTCGAGGGGGAGGTCGCTTTGATTGGTGGGCTACGGACAGCAATAAGCGACCTCTCGGCCTCCTGGGAGCTCGAGCCTGTCGACGAGTCGAGGGAGGAGGCTCGAGGCGACGCATTGGTCGATCAGCTGTGCTACCTAGGCGCAACGCTGAGAGATCGAGTGCGGGACGCCCTTCATGTCGGAGTGAAGCGGGCGATGGTGGTAGTCTGCTCAGGCTTTTCTTACGACATGGAGGTGGTGTCCTACGGCTTCGTCACCGACATCTCCAAGACTAATGCGGAGAACGAGGAGAGGCTCGACGCCTTGATTGATAACGCAGAGGTCCCTGGGGAGAGGTTGGCCAAGCTGTTTGAGCCGGAAGTGCTTCCCCCTGAGACTAGCTCGGGCGCGGGCGAGGATGGTGAGGGCCGAGACACAGACTGAGGCCTGCGAGCCTACTCTGGGTGCTGAGGCCCCTTGTATTGTACTTGCTTAATATGTCTTAAGTAATACTATGTCTTTAAGTGGTTTGTAAGACTTCTGATTGTTTGCCCGTCTTTCTGCTCGAGGCTTCTTTGTTTTCCTTTGCGCCTATGTTTGTATTCCTCGTTTGGTCTTTTGTTTAAGGCAGTCTCGATTGCCTCAAGGGTGAGGAAGCGAGTAGAGTTTCCGTAGCCCGGGGGCGTAGGAGTTCTCAGGCTCGTTGTCTCTCGGCCCTTAAGGGGCTCGAGGTGTGATGAGGACATCAACACCAGCGATACATCCTCTCCTACATCCTCTCCGACGCAACCTATAGCTGGTCCTACATCTTCGACACAACCTATAGCTGGTCCTACATCCTCTCCGACACAACCTATAGCTGGTCCTCTTACTCGTGCTCGTGCCCATCAACTCAACCTTCAAGTAAGTTCAGTTTTAAACTCTTGTCAATCATATTTAGACAATGGAGACACGTGCACTTTCGTGTTGCTCAGAAATAATTGACAAGATCAGCAAGGGAAGGTTCAACTGCATTCAGAATTTGAGGCAACTCCAACTTCAAGGGCTGATTGCATATGGGAAGAGTGATAACTTAACAAAGGTGATTGGAGATCAGGTCCAAGCCTCCACAACATCCTCTATCAAGTTACCACGTCGCTTCTAAAGCAAGGAAACAAAGAGTCCAAACCCAACACGTTTTGGGAGTTGGATTCGGACTGGAAAATAACTCTAACTTGTATGGATCACCACGGCGTCATATGGACTCCAACTGGGACGTTCATATACTTGTTGGAAAGCTCATGAAGTCTACTTTCCAATGGGTCCAACCACATATCTATGCAGCTTATGAGTCGGGCGCAGTCCTTGTTTTTGTGCCGACACCTTTTTCTGTTTTGGTGCTGCGTCACCCTATTTTGGACCAATGGCCCATGTATCAAGTTGAGTCCATTAGGGACGCGTCCTAGGGTTGGAGGACGACTCTAGCACCCCTTTGGTCGTCCTCCCCTCTATTTATTTACATCTAGAGCCGCCATGAACAACTGGGTTTTGTTTAGATCAAGTTTAGCCTTCGCTACTTGCTTGTAGGCGCGCGTGTAGGATCAGCCGCCCGTCTCCTTGTCTTTGGAACCCCATTGTTGATTAAGATTCAGTTTGAAACCTTCAATTCATCTTGCAAATTCAGTGCTTGTTTCCTCGTTCTTGCTAGTTCTTCGATTGCTTGCAGGACGGGAGCCCTAGGGGCTGGTTGTCGCGCTCCACAAGATCGTGACGGCTGTTGGACGTGGTGTATCGGTTGCTAAGGCGCGGTCTTGAGGGCTGTAGTCGGGCCGTGAACGTCATCTCCATCCACTAATCGAGTTATCCAGCGCCTCTCATCGAAAGATCAGGCTAAAAACCCTAGCGGGTTCGCATCAGTTGGTAATCAGAGCAAGGTTCTTCGGTGAGAGACTTCTAATCCTTTGCTGTTTTTAATTAATTTCCTATAGTCCAGAAAAGCCAAAAAAATATAGTAGATTAGTTTTTCCATAATCCTATTAAACCTTTGTGCCTTGGCTAGTACCGTTTTAGTTAGGGCTTGTTGAATTTGCGTTGCTTCGGTTTGTGTCGAGTTGCTGGTCTTAGTGTCTAGTCCTTTAGAGTTTCGAGTTCTTGCCACCATCTATACACAGCCGAGTATTACCATATCTTCTCTCTGTCGAATCTGTTGTGAAGTCCGAATTGAACTGTGATCCAAAAAGAAAGATAACTCCATACTTGTTCGGCCTTACTCTAGAGAGAGAGAGTGTGTGTGTGTGTAGCGAATTGCTCTTTTGTATTCCTTTGTTCATATAATCAGTTTTTGAGGTTGCCCAAAAAAAAGAAAAAAAAGAAAAGAGAAAAGATTCAAAAAAAGGGGGCTGTTTTTCATATTGATTTTAGGTTTCTTCCACCTTGTTTTCGGGGGTGTGCTGTGGTTTTCCTTTGTGTCCAGGCTCGCGTCTCTAGCACGGTCTAGCCTAGGACCAGCACAGTACCATCGTCGAATGCTTATTCAGCTCGCTTTTATAACTAACGTGGTGCTAGTTCGTTCCTTGTTTCAGCCCACCTATAGCTCCACATACTCTACAGCTTGACAGGTCTTGTGCTGCAGCACCGATACACTTCGTCCATTGCTGTACACTTGTTGGCAGACGACCCCTCCTGTCAAGCAAGGTAAGAATTGGTAAGAACTTGTGTTACAGGTTGAGTGTGAGCAACTTGCTGTAGCTACATCCTAGTAGTTGTAGGGCTTTTATTTCTTCACTTGCCTTTTTGTTGTCTTTGTCTTTGAACCATGCCAGGGGCAGATGATGGTAACGAAACACCACTTACACCTCGCACTAAGGGCATCATACAACATTTTGAAAGGAAAGTGAAGCTGCACACAGAGGGACTTGATAACGACTTGCAGGTGACGAATGAAAAGCTGGGGCAGTTGGAGGCTACGCAGATTGCCACAAACAACAAGCTCACAAGTTTGGAGGAATCCGTTGCTAGTGTGGACAAAAGCCTTGTTGCTCTCCTAAGACGATTTGATGCTTTCCACACCGAAGATAAAGAGAAGCATAAAGAAGAAAAGGAGAGAGATCGAGAGCACGGTAGGCATGAAGATGACTACACTGGTGATACTGAACATGATGATCAAGACACTCGTGATCGACGTCGCCTTCGTCACAACCGTAGAGATATGGGTGGCAACCGCCGACGCGAGGTACACAATAATGATGATGCTTTCAGTAAGATTAAATTTAAGATACCCCCTTTTGATGGTAAATATGACCCTGATGCTTACATCACTTGGGAGATTGCTGTTGATCAAAAGTTTGCATGTCATGAATTTCCTAAGACTACACGTGTTAGGGCTGCTACTAGTGAGTTTACAGATTTTGCTTCTGTTTGGTGGATAGAATATGGAAAGAAAAATCCTAATAACTTACCTAGAACTTGGGATGCACTGAAAAGGGCCATGAGAGCTAGATTTGTTCCATCTTACTATGCACGTGATATGATAAATAAGTTGCAGCAGTTAAGACAAGGTGCTAAAAGTGTAGAAGAATATTATCAGGAATTACAAACGGGTATGTTGCGTTGTAACCTAGAGGAGGATGAGGAACCGGCTATGGCTAGATTTTTGGGTGGGTTAAATCGGGAAATTCAGGACATCCTCGCTTACAAAGAATACAATAATGTAACCCGTTTGTTTCATCTTGCTTGTAAAGCTGAAAGGGAAGTGCAGGGACAACGTGCTAGCGCAAGGAGTAATATTTCTGCAGGGAAGGCTAATTCATGGCAGCACATGGCTTCAACTCCATCTACACGTATTTCTACTCCATCATCTAGTGACAAGGCTCGAGCTGCCCCCACCAATTCAGTTGCGAAGACGATGCAAAAGCCTGCTGCGAGTACTTCATCCGTGGCATCGACGGGTAGAACAAGCAACATACAATGTCATCGGTGCAAGGGATATGGGCACATGATGCGTGACTGCCCAAACAAGCGAGTTATGATTGTCAGGGATGATGGTGAGTACTCATCTGCTAGTGATTTTGATGAGGATACACTTGCACTGCTTGCGACTGACCATGCAGGTAATGAAGATCAAATAGAAGAACATATTAATGCAGGTGAAGCGGACCACTATGATAGCTTGATCGTGCAGCGAGTGCTTAGTGCACAAATGGAGATGGCGGAACAAAATCAGCGACACATTTTATTCTAAACAAAGTGTGTCATCAAAGAGCGTTCCTGTCGCATGACCATTGATGGAGGTAGCTGCAACAACTTGGCAAGTAGTGATATGGTGCAGAAGCTTGCCCTCAACACCAAACCACACCCGCATCCCTACTACATCCAATGGCTGAACAACAGTGGTAAGGCAAAGGTAACTAGACTTGTGAGAATTAATTTTTCCATCGGATCCTACAAAGATATTGTTGAATGTGATGTTGTGCCTATGCAAGCTTGTAACATTCTGCTAGGTAGACCTTGGCAATTTGATAGAGATTCTATGCATCATGGTAGATCAAATTAGTATTCTTTTCTATACCATGATCGCAAAATTGTGTTGCATCCTATGTCCCCTGAAACTATTATGCAAACTGATGTTGCTAGGGCTACTAAAGCAAAGAGCAAGAGCAATAAAAATGATAAATCTGTAATTGGTAACAAAGATGAGATAAAACTGAAACGACGTTGTATGATAGCTACCAAATCAGATATTAATGAGTTCAATGCATCCACTTCTGTTGCTTATGCTTTGATATGCAAGGATGCTTTGATTTCAATTGAGGATATGCAATGTTCTTTGCCCCCTGCTGTTGCTAACGTTTTGCAGGAGTACTCTGATGTGTTTCCAAGTGAGGTACCAGCGGGGCTGCCTCCACTACGCGGGATTGAGCACCAAATTGATCTTATTCCTGGAGCAGTTTTGCCAAATCGTGCACCATATAGGACAAACCCGGAGGAAACAAAGGAAATTCAGCGACAAGTGCAAGAACTACAAGACAAAGGTTATGTCCGAGAATCTCTTCGTCCTTGTGCTGTTCCAGTAATTTTAGTGCCTAAGAAAGATGGAACATGGCGTATGTGTGTTGATTGTAGAGCTATTAATAATATCACCATTCGATATCGACACCCTATTCCACGATTAGATGATATGCTAGATGAACTGAGTGGTGCTGTTGTGTTTTCAAAAGTTGATTTACGTAGTGGGTACCACCAGATTCGTATGAAATTGGGAGATGAATGGAAAACTGTTTTCAAAACTAAGTTCGGTTTGTATGAGTGGTTAGTCATGCCTTTTGGGTTAACTAATGCACCTAGTACTTTCATGAGATTAATGAACGAGGTTTTGCGTGCTTTCATTGGGAAATTTGTTGTCGTATATTTTGATGACATATTGATTTACAACAAATCATTGGATGAACATCTTGATCATTTACGTGCTGTTTTTAATGAACTACGCGAGGCACGTTTATTTGGTAACCTTGAGAAGTGCACCTTTTGCACCGATCGAGTGTCTTTTCTTGGTTATGTTGTGACTCCACAGGGAATTGAGGTTGATCAAGCCAAGGTGGAAGCTATACAGGGATGGCCTGTCCCAATACTATCACCCAGGTGCGGAGTTTTCTAGGACTTGCTGGATTCTATCGCCGTTTTGTGAAGGATTTCAGCACCATTGCTGCACCATTGAATGAGCTTACAAAGAAGGCGGTGCCTTTTGATTGGGGCAAAGCACAAGAGAATTCATTCAACATGTTGAAAGATAAGTTAACTCATGCACCTCTCCTACAACTTCCTGATTTTAATAAGACTTTTGAGCTTGAATGTGATGCTAGTGGAATTGGTTTGGGAGGTGTTTTATTACAAGAGGGAAAACCTATTGCATATTTTAGTGAGAAATTGAGTAGGCCTGTTCTCAATTATTCAACTTATGATAAATAACTCTATGCTCTTGTTAGAACATTAGAGACATGGCAGCATTATTTGTGGCCCAAAGAGTTTATTATCCATTCTGATCATGAATCTTTGAAACATATTCGTAGTCAAGGAAAACTGAATCGTAGGCATGCAAAATGGGTTGAATTT
>NW_018396417.1:207751-210415 GCF_000003195.3 Sorghum bicolor
GAAAACAAATATGATATCGGTGATATCCGTCCGTATCCGATCCGTTTTCATCCCTACCTAGGAGTACCATCAGGAACTTCCACAATGGTTTCTGAGCCTATGGTGCACTGGACACAAACCATGCACCTATCTTGCACCGAAACTAATACTATCTCCAACTAGACTGAAGTGAGATTCCATATGATACACTTCATCTAGTTGTTCTATTGGGTGCATCTACAGTTCCATCGGGTGTGTCCAACTTGATTTCTGAACATATGGTATGTTCCATGCAAACCGTGCACCTATCTTGCATCAATATTAGAACTATCTGCAAACAGACAAAACCAAGATTCCACATGAGCCTCTTCACCAAGGAGTACCATCGCGTGCGTCCAAAATAGTTTCTTAGCCTATGGTGCATTAGGCACAAACCGTGTACATACCTTGCACCGAAACTAACACTATCTCCAAAGAGACCGAAGTGAGATTCTATATGACACACGTCATCTAGGAGTTCTATTGCGTGCTTCCAAATATATTTCTAAGCATATGGTACGTTTGATGCAATTTGTGCACCTATCTTGAATCAAGATTAGCACTATCTCCAAACAAAGCAAACTGAGCTTCCACTTGAGCCCTTTTACCCAGGAGTATCATCGAGTGCATCCAAAATGGTTTCTTAGCCTATGATGCATTAGGCGCAAACTATGTACCTATCTTGCACCAAAACTACCTCTGTCTCCAAACAAAACAAAGCGAGATTCCATATGACACATGTCATCTAGGAGTTCTATTGGGGTGCGTCCAAATGGATTTCTTAGCATATGGTATGTTCCATGCAAACCGTGCACCTATCTTGCATCAAGATTAGCACTATCTCCAAACAGATCGGACCGACCTTCCACTTGAGCCTCTTCACCTAGGATTATCATCGGGTGCTTCCATAATGGTTTCTGAGCCTTGGTGCATTATGCGCAAACCATGCACCAATCTTCCACCTAAACTAACATTGTCTCCAAACAGATTGAAGCGAGATTCCAAATGACACACATGATAGAGTTCTATCGGGTGCGTCCAAATTGATTTATGAGAATATGGTACGTTCTATGCAAACCATACACCTATCTTTCATCAAGATTAGCACTATCTCCAAATAGACCGAACCGAGCTTTCACTTGAGCCACTTCACCTAGGAGTACCATCGGGAACTTCCACAACGATTTTTGAACCTATGGTGCACTGGGCACAAACCATGCAACTATCTTGCACCGAAACTAATACTATCTCCAGCTGAACCGAAGCGAGATTCCATATGATACACTTCATCTAGTAGCTCCATCGAGTGCATCTACAGTTCCATCGGGTGTGTCCAAATTGATTTCTGAGCATATATGTTCCATGCAAACCGTGCACCTATCTTGCATCAAGATTAGAACTATCTCCAAACAAACAAAACCAAGATTCCTCATGAGCCTCTTCACCAAGGAGTACCATCGCGTGCGTCCAAAATAGTTTCTTAACCTATGGTGCATTAGGCACAAACCTTATACCTATCTTGCACCGAAACTAACACTATCTCCAAAGAGACCGAAGTGAGATTCTATTTGACACACGTCATCTAGGAGTTCTATTGGGTGCTTCCAAATATATTTCTAAGCATATGGTACGTTTGATGCAATTTGTGCACCTATCTTGCATCAAGATTAGCACTATCTCCAAACAAAGCAAACTGAGCTTCCACTTGAGCCCTTTTACCCAGGAGTATCATCGAGTGCATCCAAAATGGTTTCTTAGCCTATGATGCATTAGGCGCAAACTGTGTACCTATCTTGCACCAAAACTAACTCTGTCTCCATACAGACCAAAGCGAGATTTCATATGACACATGTCATCTAGGAGTTCTATTAGGGTGCGTCCAAATTGATTTCTTAGCATATGGTATGTTCCATGCAAACCGTGCACCTATCTTGCATCAAGATTAGCACTATCTCCAAATAGATCGAACCGACCTTCCACTTGAGCCTCTTCACCTAGGATTATCATCGGGTGCTTCCATAATGGTTTCTGAGCCTATGGTGCATTATGGGCAAACCATGCACCAATCTTGCACCTAAACTAACTATGTCTCCAAACAGATTGAAGCGAGACTCCATATGACACACATGATCTAGGAGTTCTATCGGGTGCATCCAAATTGATTTCTGAGAATATGGTACATTCCATGCAAACCGTACACCTATCTTTCATCAAGATTAGCACTATCTCCAAACAGACCGAACCGAGCTTTCAATTGAGCCTCTTCACCTAGGAGTACCATCGGGAACTTCCACAGTGATCTCTAAGCCTATGGTGCACTGGGCACAAACCATGCAACTATCTTGCACCAAAACTAATACTATCTCCAACTGGACCGAAGCGAGATTCCATATGATACACTTCATCTAGTAGTTCCATCGGTTGCATCTACAGTTTCATCGGGTTTGTCCAAATTGATTTCTGAGTATATGGTTTGTTCCGTGCAAACCGTGCACCTATCTTGCACCAAGATTAGAACTATCTGCAAACAGACAGAACCAAGATTCCACTTGAGCCTCTTCACCAAGGAGTACCATCGTGTGTGTCCAAAATAGTTTCTAAGCCTATGGTGTATTAGCCACAAACCGTGTACCTATCTTGCACCGA
>NW_018396417.1:211121-215658 GCF_000003195.3 Sorghum bicolor
ACACAGGTCATCTCGGAGTTCTATTGGGGTGTGTCCTAATGGTTTTCTTAGCATATGGTATGTTCCATGCAAACTGGGCACTTATCTTGCATCAAGATTAGCACTATGTCCAAACAGATCGAACCGACCTTCCACATGAGCCTCTTCACCTAGGATTACCATCGGGTGCTTCCATAATGGTTTCTGAGCCTATGGTGCATTATGCGCAAACCATGCACCAATCTTGCACCTAAAATAACACTGTCTCCAAATAGATTGACGCGAGATTCCATATGACACACATGATCTAGGTGTTCTATCGGGTGCGTCCAAATTGATTTCTGAGAATATGGTACGTTCCATGCAAACCTTACACCAATTTTTCATCAAGATTAGCACTATCTCCAAACAGACCGAACCGAGCTTTCACTTGAGCCTCTTCACCTAGGAGTACCATCGGGAACTTCCACAATGATTTCTGAGCCTATGGTGCACTGGGCACAAACCATGAAACTATCTTGCACCGAAACTAATACTATCTCCAACTGGACTGAAGCGAGGTTCTATATGATACACTTCATCTAGTAGTTCCATCGGGTGCATCTCAAGTTCCATCGGGTTTGTCCAAATTGATTTCTGAGCATATGGTATGTTCCATGCAAACCGTGCACCTATCTTGCATCAAGATTAGAACTATCTCCAAATAGATAGAACCAAGATCCACTTGAGCCTCTTCACCAAAGAGTACCATCGTGTGCGTCCAAAATAGTTTCTTAGCCTATGGTGCATTAGGCACAAACCGTGTACCAATCTTGCACCGAAACTAACACTATCTCCAAAGAGACCGAAGTGAGATTCTATTTGACACACGTCATCTAGGAGTTCTATTGGGTGCTTCCAAATATATTTCTAAGCATATGGTATGTTTGATGCAATTCGTGCACCTATCTTGCATCTAGATTAGCACTATCTCCAAACAAAGCAAACTGAGCTTCCACTTGAGCCCCTTTACCCAGGAGTATCATCGGGTGCATCCAAAATGGTTTCTTAGCCTATGATGCATTAGGCGCAAACAGTGTACCTATCTTGCACCAAAACTAACTCTGTCTCCAAATAGACCAAAGCGAGATTCTATATGACACATGTCATCTAGGAGTTCTATTGGGGTGCGTCTAAATGGATTTCTTAGCATATGGTATGTTCCATGCAAACCGTGCACCTATCTTGCATCAATATTAGCACTATCATCAAACAGATCGAACCGACCTTCCACTTGAGCCTCTTTACCTAGGAGTATCATTGGGTGCTTCCATAATGGTTTCTGAGCCTATGGTGCATTATGCGCAAACCATGCACCAATCTTGCACCTAAACTAACACTGTCTCCAAACAGATTGAAGCGAGATTCCATCTGACACACATGATCTAGGAGATCTATAGGGTGCATCCAAATTAATTTCTAAGAATATGGTATGTTCCATGCAAACCGTACACCTATCTTTCATCAAGATTAGCACTATCTCCAAACAGACTGAACCGAGCTTTCACTTGAGCCTCTTCACCTAGGAGTACCATCGGGAACTTCCACAACGATTTCTGAGCCTTTGGTGCACTGGGCAGAAACCATGCAACTATCTTGCACCGAAACTAATACTATCTCCAACTGGACCGAAGCGAAATTCCATATGATACACTTCATCTAGTAGTTCCATTGGGTGCATCTACAGTTCCACCGGGTTTGTCCAAATTGATTTCTGAGCATATGGTATGTTCCATGCAAACCGTGCACCTATCTTGCATCAAGATTAGAACTATCTCCAAACAGACAGAACCAAGATTCCACATGAGCCTCTTCACCAAGGAGTACCATCGCATGCGTCCAAAATAGTTTCTTAGCCTATGGTGCATTAGGCACAAACCGTGTACCTATCTTGCACCGAAACTAACACTATCTCCAAATAGACCGAAGTGAGATTCTATATGACACACGTCATCTAGGAGTTCTATTGGGTGCTTCCAAATATATTTCGAAGCAAATGGTACGTTCGATGCAATTCGTGCACCTATCTTGCATCAAGATTAGCACTATCTCCAAACAAAGCAAACTGAGCTTCCACTTGAGCCCCTTTAGCCAGGAGTATCATCGGGTGCATCCAAAATGGTTTCTTATCCTATGATGCATTAGGCGCAAACTGTATACCTATCTTGCTCCAAAACTAACTCTGTCTCCAAACAGACCAAAGCGAGATTCTATATGACACATGTCATCTAGGAGTTCTATTGGGGTGCGTCCAAATGGATTTCTTTGCATATGGTATGTTCCATGCAAACCGCGCACCTATCTTGCATCATGATTAGCACTATCTCCAAACAGATCGAACCGACCTTCCACTTGAGCCTCTTCACCTAGGATTATCATTGGGTGCTTCCATAATGGTTTTTGAGCCTATGGTGCATTATGCGCAAACCATGCACCAATCTTGCACCTAAACTAACACTGTCTCCAAACAGATTGAAGCGAGATTCGATATAACACACATGATCTAGGAGTTCTATCGGGTGCGTCCAAATTGATTTCTGAGGATGTGGTACGTTCCATGCAAACCGTACACCTATCTTTCATCAAGATTAGCACTATCTCCTAACAGACCGAACCGAGCTTTCACTTGAGCCTCTTCACCTAGGAGTACCATTGGGAACTTCCACAACAGTTTCTGAGCCTATAGTGCACTGGGCACAAACCATGCAACTATCTTGCACCGAAACTAATACTATCTCCAACTGGACCGAAGCGAGATTCCATATGATACACTTCATCTAGTAGCTCCATCGAGTGCATCTACAGTTCCATCGGGTGTGTCCAAATTGATTTCTGAGCATATGGTATGTTCCATGCAAACCGTGCACCTATCTTGCATCAAGATTAGAACTATCTCCAAACAAACAAAACCAAGATTCCTCATGAGCCTCTTCACCAAGGAGTACCATCGCGTGCGTCCAAAATAGTTTCTTAACCTATGGTGCATTAGATACAAATCGTGTACCTATCTTGCACCGAAACTAACACTATCTCAAAGGAGACCGAAGTGAGATTCTATATGACACACGTCATCTAGGAGTTCTATTGGTTGCTGCCAAATATATTTCTAAGCATATGGTACGTTCTATGCAATTCGTGCACCTATCTTGCATCAAGATTAGCACTATCTCCAAACAAAGCAAACTGAGCTTCCACTTGAGCCCCTTTACCCAGGAGTATCATCGGTTGCATCCAAAATGGTTTCTTAGCCTATGATGCATTAGGCGCAAACTGTGTACCTATCTTGCACCAAAACTAACTATGTCTCCAAACAAACCAAAGCGAGATTCTATATGACACATGTCATCTAGGAGTTCTATTGGGGTGCGTCCAAATGGATTTCTTAGCATATGGTATGTTCCATGCAAACCGTGCAACTATCTTGCATCAAGATTAGCACTATCTCCAAACAGATCGAACCGACCTTCCACTTGAGCCTCTTCACCTAGGATTATCATTTGGTGCTTCCATAATGTTTTTTGAGCCTATGGTGCATTATGCGCAAACCATGCACCAATCTTGCACCTAAACTAACACTGTCTCCAAACAGATTGAAGCGAGATTCCATATAACACACATGATCTAGGGGTTCTATCGAGTGTGTCCAAATTGATTTTTGAGGATATGGTACGTTCCATGCAAACCGTACACCTATCTTTCATCAAGTTTAACACTATCTCCAAATAGACCGAACCGAGCTTTCACTTGAGCCTCTTCACCTAGGAGTACCATCGGGAACTTCCACAACGGTTTCTGAGCCTATGGTGCACTGGGCACAAACCATGCAACTATCTTGCACCGAAACTAATACTATCTCCAGCTGAACCGAAGCGAGATTCCATTTGATACAATTTATCTAGTAGTTCCATCGGGTGCATCTACAGTTCCATCGGGTGTGTCCAAATTGATTTCTGAGCATATATGTTCCATGCAAACCGTGCACCTATCTTGCATCAAGATTAGAACTATCTCCAAACAGACAGAACCAAGATTCCACATGAGCCTCTTCACCAAGGAGTACCATCGCGTGCGTCCAAAATAGTTTCTTAGCCTATGGTGCATTAGGCACAAACCGTGTACATATCTTGGACCGAAACTAACACTATCTCCAAAGAGACCGAAGTGAGATTCTATATCACACATGTCATCTAGGAGTTCTATTGCGTGCTTCCAAATATATTTCTAAGCATATGGTACGTTTGATGCAATTTGTGCACCTATCTTGCATCAAGATTAGCACTATCTCCAAACAAAGCAAACTGAGCTTCCACTTGAGCCCTTTTACCCAGGAGTATCATCGAGTGCATCCAAAATGGTTTCTTAGCCTATGATGCATTAGGCGCAAACTGTGTACCTATCTTGCACCAAAACTACCTCTGTCTCCAAACAAAACAAAGCGAGATTCTATATGACACATGTCATCTAGGAGTTCTATTGGGGGCGTCCAAATGGATTTCTTAGCACGGGGCCCTATACTCGA
>NW_018396417.1:215874-221186 GCF_000003195.3 Sorghum bicolor
CGGTTTCTGAGCCTCTGGTGCATTATGCGCAAACCATGCACCAATCTTGCACCTAAACTAACAGTGTCTCCAAACAAATTGAATCGAGATTCCATATGACACACATGATCTAGGAGTTCTATCGAGTGTGTCCAAATTGATTTCTGAGAATATGGTACGTTCCATGCAAACCGTACACCTATCTTTTATCAAGTTTAGCACTATCTCCAAATAGACCGAACCGAGCTTTCACTTGAGCCTCTTCACCTAGGAGTACCATCGTGAACTTTCACAATGATTTTTGAGCCTATGGTGCACTGGGCACAAACCATGCAACTATCTTGCACCGAAACTAATACTATCTCCAGCTGGACCGAAGCGAGATTCCATATGATACACTTTATCTAGTAGTTCCATCGGGTGCATCTACAGTTCCATCGGGTGTGTCCAAATTGATTTCTGAGCATATATGTTCCATGCAAACCGTGCACCTATCTTGCATCAAGATTAGAACTATCTCCAAACACACAGAACCAAGATTCCACATGAGCCTCTTCACCAAGGAGTACCATCGCGTGCGTCCAAAATAGTTTCTTAGCCTATGGTGCATTAGGCACAAACCTTATACCTATCTTGCACCGAAACTAACACTATCTCCAAAGAGACCGAAGTGAGATTCTATTTGACACACGTCATCTAGGAGTTCTATTGGGTGCTTCCAAATATATTTCTAAGCATATGGTACGTTTGATGCAATTTGTGCACCTATCTTGCATCAAGATTAGCACTATCTCCAAACAAAGCAAACTGAGCTTCCACTTGAGCCCTTTTACCCAGGAGTATCATCGAGTGCATCCAAAATGGTTTCTTAGCCTATGATGCATTAGGCGCAAACTGTGTACTTCTCTTGCACCAAAACTACCTCTGTCTCCAAACAAAACAAAGTGAGATTCTATATGACACATGTCATCTAGGAGTTCTATTGGGGTGCGTCCAAATGGATTTCTTAGCATATGGTATGTTCCATGCAAACCGTGCACCTATCTTGCATCAAGATTAGCACTATCTCCAAACAGATCGAACCGACCTTCCACTTGAGCCTCTTCACCTGGATTATCATCGGGTGCTTCCATAATGGTTTCTGAGCCTATGGTGCATTATGCGCAAACCATGCACCAATCTTGCATCTAAACTAATACAGTCTCCAAACAAATTGAATCGAGATTCCATATGACACACATGATCTAGGAGTTCTATCGAGTGTGTCCAAATTGATTTCTGAGAATATGGTACGTTCCATGCAAACCGTACACCTATCTTTCTTCAAGATTAGCACTATCTCCAAATAGACTGAACCGAGCTTTCACTTGAGCCTCTTCACCTAGGAGTACCATTGCGAACTTCCACAATGATTTCTGAGCCTATGGTGCATTGGGCACAAACCAAGCAACTATCTTGCACCGAAACTAATATTATCTCCAACTGGACTGAAGCGAGATTCTATATCATACACTTCATCTAGTAGTTCCATCAGGTGCAAGATAGTTCCATCGGGTGTGTCCAAATTGATTTCTGAGCACATGGTATGTTCCATGCAAACCGTGCACCTATCTTGCATCAAGATTAGAAGTATCTCCAAACAGACAGAACCAAGATTCCACATGAGCCTCTTCACCAAGGAGTACCATCGTGTGTGTCCAAAATAGTTTCTTAGCCTATGGTGCATTAGGCACAAACCGTGTACCTATCTTGCACCGAAACTAACACTATCTCGAAAGAGACCGAAGTGAGATTCTATTTGACACACGTCATCTAGGAGTTCTATTGGGTGCTTCAAAATATATTTCTAAGCATATGGTACGTTCGATGCAATTCGTGCACCTATCTTGCATCTAGATTAGCACTATCTCCAAACAAAGCAAACTGAGCTTCCACGTGAGCCCCTTTACCCAGGAGTATAATCGGGTGCATCCAAAATGGTTTCTTAGCCTATGATGCATTAGGCGCAAACTGTGTACCTATCTTGCACCAAAACTATCTCTGTCTCCAAACAGACCTAAGCGAGATTCTATATGACACATGTCATCTAGGAGTTCTATTGGGTGCGTCCAAACGGATTTCTTAGCATATGGTATGTTCCTTGCAAACCGTACACCTATCTTGCATCAAGATTAGCACTATCTCCAAACAGATCGAACCGACCTTCCACTTGAGCCTCTTCACCTAGGATTATCATCGGGTGCTTCCATAATGGTTTCTGAGCCTATGGTGCATTATGCGCAAACGATGCACCAATCTTCCACCTAAACTAACAGTCTCCAAACAGATTGAAGCGAGATTCCAAATGAGACACATGATAGAGTTCTATCGGGTGCGTCCAAATTGATTTATGACAATAT
Source organism: Sorghum bicolor (assembly GCF_000003195.3). Taxonomy (NCBI): domain Eukaryota; kingdom Viridiplantae; phylum Streptophyta; class Magnoliopsida; order Poales; family Poaceae; genus Sorghum; species Sorghum bicolor. The sequence goes on from NW_018396417.1 coordinate 218,253, forward strand.
GGTACGTTCTATGCAAACCGTACACCTATCTTTCATCAAGATTAGCACTATCTCCAAACAGACTGAACCGAGCTTTCACTTGAGCCTCTTCACCTAGGAGTACCATCGGGAACTTCCACAACGATTTCTGAGCCTATGGTGCACTGGGCACAAACCATGCAACTATATTGCACCGAAACTAATACTATCTCCAACTGGACGGAAGCGAGATTCCATATGATAAACTTCATCTAGTAGTTCCATCGGGTGTGTCCAAATTGATTTCTGAGCATATTGTACGTTCCATGCAAACCGTGGACCTATCTTGCATCAAGATTGGAACTATCTTCAAACAAACAGAACCAAGGTTCCACATGAGCCTCTTCACCAAGGAGTACCCTCGCGTGCGTCCAAAATAGTTTCTTAGCCTATGGTGCATTTGGCACAAACCGTGTACCTATCTTGCACCGAAACTAACACTATCTCCAAATAGACCGAAGTGAGATTCTATATGACACACATCATCTTGGAGTTCTATTGGGTGCTTCCAAATATATTTCTAAGCATATGGTACGTTTGATGCAATTCGTGCACCAATCTTGCATCAAGATTAGCACTATCTCCAAACAAAGCAAACTGAGCTTCCACTTGAGCCCCTTTACCCAGGAGTATCATCGGGTGCATCCAAAATGGTTTCTTAGCCTATGATGCATTAGGCGCAAACAGTGTACCTATCTTGCACCAAAACTAACTCTGTCTCCAAATAGACCAAAGCGAGATTCTATATGACACATGTCATCTAGGAGTTCTATTGGGGTGCGTCTAAATGGATTTCTTAGCATATGGTATGTTCCATGCAAACCGTGCACCTATCTTGCATCAATATTAGCACTATCTTCAAACAGATCGAACCGACCTTCCACTTGAGCCTCTTTACCTAGGAGTATCATTGGGTGCTTCCATAATGGTTTCTGAGCCTATGGTGCATTATGCGCAAACCATGCACCAATCTTGCACCTAAACTAACACTGTCTCCAAACAGATTGAAGCGAGATTCCATCTGACACACATGATCTAGGAGATCTATAGGGTGCATCCAAATTAATTTCTAAGAATATGGTATGTTCCATGCAAACCGTACACCTATCTTTCATCAAGATTAGCACTATCTCCAAACAGACTGAACCGAGCTTTCACTTGAGCCTCTTCACCTAGGAGTACCATCGGGAACTTCCACAACGATTTCTGAGCCTATGGTGCACTGGGCAAAAACCATGCAACTATCATGCACCGAAACTAATACTATCTGCAACTGGACCGAAGCGAAATTCCATATGATACACTTCATCTAGTAGTTCCATTGGGTGCATCTACAGTTCCACCGGGTTTGTCCAAATTGATTACTGAGCATATGGTATGTTCCATGCAAACCGTGCACCTATCTTGCATCAAGATTAGAACTATCTCCAAACAAACAAAACCAAGATTCCTCATGAGCCTCTTCACCAAGGAGTACCATCGCGTGCGTCCAAAATAGTTTCTTAACCTATGGTGCATTAGATACAAACCGTGTACATATCTTGCACCGAAACTAACACTATCTCAAAGGAGACCGAAGTGAGATTCTATATGACACACGTCATCTAGGAGTTCTATTGGTTGCTGCCAAATATATTTCTAAGCATATGGTACGTTCTATGCAATTCGTGCACCTATCTTGCATCAAGATTAGCACTATCTCCAAACAAAGCAAACTGAGCTTCCACTTGAGCCCCTTTACCCAGGAGTATCATCGGTTGCATCCAAAATGGTTTCTTAGCCTATGATGCATTAGGCGCAAACTGTGTACCTATCTTGCACCAAAACTAACTATGTCTCCAAACAGACCAAAGCGAGATTCTATATGACACATGTCATCTAGGAGTTCTATTGGGGTGCGTCCAAATGGATTTCTTAGCATATGGTATGTTCCATGCAAACCGTGCAACTATCTTGCATCAAGATTAGCACTATCTCCAAACAGATCGAACCGACCTTCCACTTGAGCCTCTTCACCTAGGATTATCATTTGGTGCTTCCATAATGTTTTTTGAGCCTATGGTGCATTATGCGCAAACCATGCACCAATCTTGCACCTAAACTAACACTGTCTCCAAACAGATTGAAGCGAGATTCCATATAACACACATGATCTAGGGGTTCTATCGAGTGTGTCCAAATTGATTTTTGAGGATATGGTACGTTCCATGCAAACCGTACACCTATCTTTCATCAAGTTTAACACTATCTCCAAATAGACCGAACCGAGCTTTCACTTGAGCCTCTTCACCTAGGAGTACCATCGGGAACTTCCACAACGGTTTCTGAGCCTATGGTGCACTGGGCACAAACCATGCAACTATCTTGCACCGAAACTAATACTATCTCCAGCTGAACCGAAGCGAGATTCCATTTGATACAATTTATCTAGTAGTTCCATTGGGTGCATCTACAGTTCCATCGGGTGTGTCCAAATTGATTTCTGAGCATATATGTTCCATGCAAACCGTGCACCTATCTTGCATCAAGATTAGAACTATCTCCAAACAGACAAAACCAAGTTTCCACATGAGCCTCTTCACCAAGGAGTACCATCGCGTGCGTCCAAAATAGTTTCTTAGCCTATGGTGCATTAGGCACAAACCTTATACCTATCTTGCACCGAAACTAACACTATCTCCAAAGAGACCGAAGTGAGATTCTATTTGACACACGTCATCTAGGAGTTCTATTGGGTGCTTCCAAATATATTTCTAAGCATATGGTACGTTTGATGCAATTTGTGCACCTATCTTGCATCAAGATTAGCACTATCTCCAAACAAAGCAAACTGAGCTTCCACTTGAGCCCTTTTACCCAGGAGTATCATCGAGTGCATCCAAAATGGTTTCTTAGCCTATGAATGCATTAGGCGCA
>NW_018396417.1:222419-223782 GCF_000003195.3 Sorghum bicolor
TGCATTAGGCGCAAACTGTGTACCTATCTTGCACCAAAACTACCTCTGTCTCCAAACAAAACAAAGCGAGATTCTATATGACACATGTCATCTAGGAGTTCTATTGGGGTGCGTCCAAATGGATTTCTTAGCATATGGTATGTTCCATGCAAACCGTGCACCTATCTTGCATCAAGATTAGCACTATCTCCAAACAGATCGAACCGACCTTCCACTTGAGCCTCTTCACCTAGATTATCATCGGGTGCTTCCATAATGGTTTCTGAGCCTCTGGTGCATTATGCGCAAACCATGCACCAATCTTGCACCTAAACTAACAGTGTCTCCAAACAAATTGAATCGAGATTCCATATGACACACATGATCTAGGAGTTCTATCGAGTGTGTCCAAATTGATTTCTTAGAATATGGTACGTTCCATGCAAACCGTACACCTATCTTTTATCAAGTTTAGCACTATCTCCAAATAGACCGAACCGAGCTTTCACTTGAGCCTCTTCACCTAGGAGTACCATCGGGAACTTTCACAATGATTTTTGAGCCTATGGTGCACTGGGCACAAACCATGCAACTATCTTGCACCGAAACTAATACTATCTCCAGCTGGACCGAAGCGAGATTCCATATGATACACTTTATCTAGTAGTTCCATCGGGTGCATCTACAGTTCCATCGGGTGTGTCCAAATTGATTTCTGAGCATATATGTTCCATGCAAACCGTGCACCTATCTTGCATCAAGATTAGAACTATCTCCAAACACACAGAACCAAGATTCCACATGAGCCTCTTCACCAAGGAGTACCATCGCGTGCGTCCAAAATAGTTTCTTAGCCTATGGTGCATTAGGCACAAACCTTATACCTATCTTGCACCGAAACTAACACTATCTCCAAAGAGACCGAAGTGAGATTCTATTTGACACACGTCATCTAGGAGTTCTATTGGGTGCTTCCAAATATATTTCTAAGCATATGGTACGTTTGATGCAATTTGTGCACCTATCTTGCATCAAGATTAGCACTATCTCCAAACAAAGCAAACTGAGCTTCCACTTGAGCCCTTTTACCCAGGAGTATCATCGAGTGCATCCAAAATGGTTTCTTAGCCTATGATGCATTAGGCGCAAACTGTGTACTTATCTTGCACCAAAACTACCTCTGTCTCCAAACAAAACAAAGTGAGATTCTATATGACACATGTCATCTAGGAGTTCTATTGGGGTGCGTCCAAATGGATTTCTTAGCATATGGTATGTTCCATGCAAACCGTGCACCTATCTTGCATCAAGATTAGCACTATCTCCAAACAGATCGAACCGACCTTCCACTTGAGCCTCTTCACCTGGATATCATCGGGGCTTC
>NW_018396417.1:278570-279714 GCF_000003195.3 Sorghum bicolor
GCTAAAGAGTGTGCAAGCCAAGCACTAGCACTAACTACACTGTCTCCATCAGATTGATGCGCGATCCAAATGACACACTATGATCCAGGAGTTCTATCAGGGTGCATCCAACATTGATTTATGAGAACATGGTACGTTCCATGCAAACCGTACACCTATCTTTCATCAAGATTAGCACTATCTCTAAACAGACCGAACCGGGCTTTCACTTGAGCCTCTTCACCTAGGAGTACCATCGGGAACTTCCACAACAATTTCTGAGCCTATAGTGCACTGTGCACAAACCATGAAGTATCTTGCACCGAAACTAATACTATCTCCAACTGGAACGAAGCGAGATTCCATATGATACACTTCATCTAGGAGTTCCATCGGGTGCATCTACAGTTCCATCGGGTGTGTCCAAATTGATTTCTGAGCATATGGTATGTTCCATGCAAACCGTGCACCTATCTTGCATCAAGATTAGCACTATCTCCAAATAGATCGAACCGACCTTCCACTTGAGCCTCTTCACCTAGGATTATCATCGGGTGCTTGCATAATGGTTTCTGAGCCTATGGTGCATTATGCGCAAACCATTCACCAATCTTGCACCTAAACTAACACTGTCTCCAAACAGATTGAAGCGAGATTCCATACGAAACACATGATCTAGGAGTTCTATCAGGTGCGTCCAAATTGATTTCTGAGAATATGGTACGTTCCATGCAAACCGTGCACCTATCTTGCATCAAGATTAGCACTATCTCCAAACAGATCGAACTGACCTTCCACTTGAGCCTCTTCACCTAGGATTATCATCGGGTGCTTCCATAATAGTTTCTGAGCCTATGGTGCATTATGCGCAAATCATGCACCAATCTTGCACCTAAACTAATATGGTCTCCAAACAGATTGAAGCGAGATTCCATATGACACACATGATCTAGGAGTTCTATCGGATGCGTCCAAATTGATTTCTGAGAATATGGTACGTTCCATGCAAACCGTACACCTATCTTTCATCAAGATTAGCACTATCTCCAAACAGACCGAACCGAGCTTTCACTTGAGCCTCTTCACCTAGGAGTACCATCAGGAACTTCCACAACGATTTCTGAGCCTATGGTGCACTGGGCACAAACCATGCAACTATCTTGCT
>NW_018396417.1:282294-283620 GCF_000003195.3 Sorghum bicolor
ATGACACATGTCATCTAGGAGTTCTATTGGGGTGCTTCCAAATATATTTCGAAGCATATGGTACGTTCGATGCAATTCGTGCACCGATCTTGCATCAAGATTAGCACTATCTCCAAACAAAGCAAACTGAGCTTCCACTTGAGCCCCTTTACCCAGGAGTATCATTGGGTGCATCCAAAATGGTTTCTTAGCGTATGATGCATTAGGCGCAAACTGTGTACCTATCTTGCACCAAAACTAACTCTGTCTCCAAACAGACCAAAGCGAGATTCTAAATGACCCATGTCATCTAGGAGTTCTATTGGGGTGAGTCCAAATGGATTTCTAGCATATGGTATGTTCCATGCAAACCGTGCACCTATCTTGCATCAAGCTTAGCACTATCTCCAAACAGATCAAACCGACCTTCCACTTGAGCCTCTTCACCTAGGATTATCATCGGGTGCTTGCATAATGGTTTCTGAGCCTATGGTGCATTATGCGCAAACCATGCACCAATCTTGCACCTAAACTAACACTGTCTCCAAACAGATTGAAGCGAGATTCCATATGAAACACATGATCTAGGAGTTCTATCGGGTGCATCCAAATTGATTTATGAGAATATGGTATGTTCCATGCAAACCGTGCACCTATCTTGCATCAAGATTAGCACTATCTCCAAACAGATCGAACCGACCTTCCACTTGAGCCCCTTCACCTAGGATTATCATCGGGTGTTTCCATAATGGTTTCTGAGCCTATGGTGCATTATGCGCAAACCATGCACGAATCTTGCACCTAAACTAACACTATCTCCAAACAGATTGAAGCGAGATTCCATATGACACACATGATCTAGGAGTTCTATCGGGTGCGTCCAAATTGATTTCTGAGAATATGGTACGTTCCATCCAAACCGTACACCTATCTTTCATCAAGATTAGCACAATCTCCAAACAGACCGAACCGAGCTTTCACTTGAGCCTCTTCACCTAGGAGTACCATCGGGAACTTCCACAACGATTTCTGAGCCTATGGTGCACTGGGCACAAATCATGCAACTATCTTGCTCCGAAATTAATACTATCTCCAACTGGACCGAAGCGAGATTCCATATGATACACTTCATCTAGTAGTTCCATCGGGTGCATCTATAGTTCCATCGGGTGTGTCCAAAATGATTTCTGAGCATATGGTATGTTCCATGCAAACCGTGCCTTGCATCAAGATTAGAACTATCTCCAAACAGACAGAACCAAGATTCCACATGAGCCTCTTCACCAAGGAGTACCATCGCGTGCGTCCAAAATAGTTTCTTAGCCTATGGTGCATTAGGCACAAACC
>NW_018396417.1:283720-284726 GCF_000003195.3 Sorghum bicolor
TCAAGTTTGGAAACTTGATTGCTTGTCGATCGTTTCTACACTTGAACTCTTATAATTTGGTCGGTTCTGTGGCAGCTGGCATCGGAGCAAGTTCAGCATTATAAATGCAGCGTTCGTGTATTTAAAAACAAAAGAGTTTTTAAATAAAATGGTGTAAATCAATATTTAAGTTATGCCAGTGGTCGAATCCTCCTTGCCCACATAAGGACTATAGGTGGCTATTTAAGTACTGACTTGGGGGGTTTTATTTATGCATCTCCGGCAGTACTCAGGCTTGGATGTGTGATGACCGCACTATGCTACCCTGTGGTCTAATGGTGGAGGTAGCCTTCATATGTGAAGTAGCCACATATGTCGCTAGATTTAAATTATGCAATGTCGCACCTACGCCCTGGTAAGTGTGAGCTGTGAGAGCATGATCGTCCAAACGCGGTCTAGGGGAGTGTTCGCGGTGGTTTTCTGGAGTGGTTACATGTCAAAACCATGGAACCACGAAAGAAACTTAATTGGGGAGCATTTAATTTCTCGGGTAGCTGTGGTGTCATTGTTTGTGCATGTTGGGCATGTCCAAGCAATGTGCACTTAGTTTACTGCTTTCTTGAGTGATATTAGGAACTGTTGGGCTGAAATGAAGTTTTCTGCAGGTACTCTAACAGCGTACGTGTAAAGCGATAGTTATCGTATCGAGAGACGAATGTATGCCACCGTATATCCGTTAGAATATTAATTTTCTAAGTTTGTGAGGACGTACGGTTCGTGCATGCATCATGTCGCATTCATACATACATTCTATCTACTCCTTCCCTTACAATGTCGTCCCTTTTAATTAAATAAATGTTGCTTAAACTAATCCTCTTTTACCCATGGTATTCCTATTCCTTTCCACAGATGGACGCACCCGCTTCACCCTATCCCAGTGACACTTTCTTGAGCGAGTTTGGCACTCCTACCCTGCTCTGGAGAGTGTTACAGACTGTCGGGTATACTGAGCCACCTCAGTATTCTT
>NW_018396417.1:286456-326307 GCF_000003195.3 Sorghum bicolor
TCTCCAACAAGCAAACTGAGCTTCCCGTGAGCCCCTTTACCCAGGAGTGTTATCGAGTGCATCCAAAATAGTTTCTTAGCCTATGATGCATTAGGCGCAAACTGTGTACCTATCTTGCACCAAAACTACCTCTGTCTCCAAACAGACCTAAGCGAGATTCTATATGACACATGTCATCTATGAGTTCTATTGGGGTGCGTCCAAAAGGATTTTTTAGCATAGGGTATGTTCCATGCAAACCGTGCACCTATCTTGCATCAAGATTAGCACTATCTCCAAATAGATCGAACCGACCTTCCACTTGAGCCTCTTCACCTAGGATTATCATTAGGTGCTTCCATAATGGTTTCTGAGCCTATGGTGCATTATGCGCAAACCATGCACCAATCTTGCACCTAAACTAACACTGTCTCCAAACAGATTGAAGCGAGATTCCAAATGACACACATGATCTAGGAATTCTATCGGGTGCGTCCAAATTGATTTATGAGAACATGGTACGTTCCATGCAAACCGTACACATATCTTTCATCAAGATTAGCACTATCTCCAAACAGACCGAACCGGGCTTTCACTTGAGCCTCTTCACCTAGGAGTACCATCGGGAACTTCCACAACAATTCTTGAGCCTATCTGGTGCACTGGGCACAAACCATGCAACTATCTTGCATCGAAACTAATACTATCTCCAACTGGACCGAAGCGAGATTCCATATGATACACTTTATCTAGTAGTTCCATCGGGTGCATCTACAGTTCCATCGGGTGTGTCCAAATTGATTTCTGAGCATATGGTATGTTCCATGCAAACCGTGCACCTACCTTGCATCAAGATTAGAACTATCTCCAAACAGACAGAACCAAGGTTCCACATGAGCCTCTTCACCAAGGAGTACCATCGCGTGCATCCAAAATAGTTTCTTAGCCTATGGTGCATTTGGCACAAGCCGTGTACCTATCTTGCACCGAAACTAACACTATCTCCAAAGAGACCGAAGTGAGATTCTATATGACACGCATCATCTAGGAGTTCTATTTGCTGCTTCCAAATATATTTCTAAGCATATGGTACGTTTGATGCAATTCGTGCACCTATCTTGCATCAAGATTAGCACTATCTCCAAACAAAGCAAACTGAGCTTCCACTTGAGCCCCTTTTCCCAGGAGTATCATCGGGTGCATCCAAAATGGTTTCTTAGCCTATGATGCATTAGGCGCAAACTGTGTACCTATCTTGCACCAAAACTAACTCTGTCTCCAAACAGACCAAAGCGAGATTCTATATGACACATGTCATCTAGGAGTTCTATTAGGGTGCGTCCAAATGGATTTCTTAGCATATGGTATGTTCCATGCAAACCGTGCACCTATCTTGCATCAAGCTTAGCACTATCTCCAAACAGATCGAACCGACCTTCCACTTGAGCCTCTTCACCTAGGATTATCATCGGGTGCTTGCATAATGGTTTCTGAGCCTATGGTGCATTATGCGCAAACCATGCACCAATCTTGCACCTAAACTAACACTGTCTCCAAACAGATTGAAGCGAGATTCCATATGAAACACATGATCTAGGAGTTCTATCGGGTGCGTCCAAATTGATTTATGAGAATATGGTATGTTCCATGCAAACCGTGCCTTGCATCAAGATTAGAACTATCTCCAAACAGACAGAACCAAGATTCCACATGAGCCTCTTCACCAAGGAGTACCATCACGTGCGTCCAAAATAGTTTCTTAGCCTATGGTGCATTAGGCACAAACCGTGTACCTATCTTGCACCCAAACTAACACTATCTCCAAAGAGACCGAAGTGAGATTATATATGACACACATCATCTAAGAGTTCTAATGGGTGCTTCCAAATATATTTCTAAGCATATGGTACGTTCGATGCAATTCGTGCACCTATCTTGCATCAAGATTAGCACTATCTCCAAACAAAGCAAACTGAGCTTCCACTTGAGCCCCTTTACCCAGGAGTATCATCGGGTGCATCCAAAATGGTTTATTAGCCTTAGGCACAAACTGTGTACCTATCTTGCACCAAAACTAACTCTGTCTCCAAACAGACCAAAGCGAGATTCTATATGACACATGTCATCTAGGAGTTCTATTGGGGTGCGTCCAAATGGATTTCTTAGCGTATGGTATTTTCCATGCAAACCGTGCACCTATCTTGCATCAAGATTAGCACTATCTCCAAATAGATCGAACCGACCTTCCACTTGAGCCTCTTCACCTAGGATTATCATCGGGTGCTTGCATAATGGTTTCTGAGCCTGTGGTGCATTATGCGCAAACCATGCACCAATCTTGCACCTAAACTAACACTGTCTCCAAACAGATTGAAGTGAGATTCCATATGAAACACATGATCTAGGAGTTCTATCGAGTTCGTCCAAATTGATTTCTGAGAATATGGTACGTTCCATGCAAACCGTGCACCTATCTTGCATCAAGATTAGCACTATCTCCAAACAGATCGAACCGACCTTCCACTTGAGCCCCTTCACCTAGGATTATCATCGGGTGTTTCCATAATGGTTTCTGAGCCTATGGTGCATTATGCGCAAACCATGCACGAATCTTGCACCTAAACTAACACTATCTCCAAACAGATTGAAGCGAGATTCCATATGACACACATGATCTAGGAGTTCTATCGGGTGCGTCCAAATTGATTTCTGAGAATATGGTACGTTCCATCCAAACCGTACACCTATCTTTCATCAAGATTAGCACAATCTCCAAACAGACTGAACCGAGCTTTCACTTGAGCCTCTTCACCTAGGAGTACCATCGGGAACTTCCACAACGATTTCGGAGCCTATGGTGCACTGGGCACAAATCATGCAACTATCTTGCTCCGAAATTAATACTATCTCCAACTGGACCGAAGCGAGATTCCATATGATACACTTCATCTAGTAGTTCCATCGGGTGCATCTATAGTTCCATCGGGTGTGTCCAAAATGATTTCTGAGCATATGGTATGTTCCATGCAAACCGTGCTTTGCATCAAGATTAGGACTATCTCCAAACAGACAGAACCAAGATTCCACATGAGCCTCTTCACCAAGGAGTACCATCGCGTGCGTCCAAAATAGTTTCTTAGCCTATGGTGCATTAGGCACAAACCGTGTACCTATCTTGCACCGAAACTAACACTATCTCCAAAGAGACCGAAGTGAGATTATATATGACACACATCATCTAAGAGTTCTAATGGGTGCTTCCAAATATATTTCTAAGCATATGGTACGTTCGATGCAATTCGTGCACCTATCTTGCATCAAGATTAGCACTATCTCCAAACAAAGCAAACTGAGCTTCCACTTGAGCCCCTTTACCCAGGAGTATCATCGGGTGCATCCAAAATGGTTTCTTAGCCTTAGGCACAAACTGTGTACCTATCTTGCACCAAAACTAACTCTGTCTCCAAACAGACCAAAGCGAGATTCTATATGACACATGTCATCTAGGAGTTCTATTGGGGTGCGTCCAAATGGATTTCTTAGCATATGGTATTTTCCATGCAAACCGTGCACCTATCTTGCATCAAGATTAGCACTATCTCCAAATAGATCGAACCGACCTTCCACTTGAGCCTCTTCACCTAGGATTATCATCGGGTGCTTGCATAATGGTTTCTGAGCCTGTGGTGCATTATGCGCAAACCATGCACCAATCTTGCACCTAAACTAACACTGTCTCCAAACAGATTGAAGTGAGATTCCATATGAAACACATGATCTAGGAGTTCTATCGAGTTCGTCCAAATTGATTTCTGAGAATATGGTACGTTCCATGCAAACCGTGCACCTATCTTGCATCAAGATTAGCACTATCTCCAAACAGATCGAACCGACCTTCCACTTGAGCCCCTTCACCTAGGATTATCATCGGGTGTTTCCATAATGGTTTCTGAGCCTATGGTGCATTATGCGCAAACCATGCACCAATCTTGCACCTAAACTAACACTATCTGCAAACAGATTGAAGCGAGATTCCATATGACACACATGATCTAGGAGTTCTATCGGGTGCGTCCAAATTGATTTCTGAGAATATGGTACGTTCCATCCAAACCGTACACCTATCTTTCATCAAGATTAGCACAATCTCCAAACAGACCGAACCGAGCTTTCACTTGAGCCTCTTCACCTAGGAGTACCATCGGGAACTTCCACAACGATTTCTAAGCCTATGGTGCACTGGGCACAAATCATGCAACAATCTTGCTCCGAAACTAATACTATCTCCAACAGGACCGAAGCGAGATTCCATATGATACACTTCATCTAGTAGTTCCATCGGGTGCATCTATAGTTCCATCGGGTTTGTCCAAATTGATTTCTGAGCATATGGTATGTTCCATGCAAACCGTGCACCTATCTGGCATCAAGATTAGAACTATCTCCAAACAGACAGAACCAAGATTCCACATGAGCCTCTTCAGCAAGGAGTATCATCGCGTGCGTCCAAAATAGTTTCTTAGCCTATGGTGCATTAGGCACAAACCGTGTACCTATCTTGCACCGAAACTAACACTATCTCCAAAGAGACCGAAGTGAGATTATATATGACACACGTCATCTAAGAGTTCTATTGGGTGCTTCCAAATATATTTCTAAGCATATGGTACGTTTGATGCAATTCGCGCACCTATCTTGCATCAAGATTAGCACTATCTCCAAACAAAGCAAACTGAGCTTCCACTTGAGCCCCTTTACCTAGGAGTATCATCGGGTGCATCCAAAATGGTTTCTTAGCCTATGATGCATTAGGCGCAAACTGTGTACCGATCTTGCACCAAAACTAACTCTGTCTCCAAACAGACCAAAGCTAGATTCTATATGACACATGTCATCTAGGAGTTCTATTGGGGTGCGTCCAAATGGATTTCTTAGCATATGGTATGTTCCATGCAAACCGTGCACCTATCTTGCATCAAGATTAGCACTATCTCCAAACAGATCGAACCGACCTTCCACTTGAGCCTCTTCACATAGGATTATCATCGGGTGCTTGCATAATGGTTTCTGAGCCTATGTTGCATTATGCGCAAACCATGCACCAATCTTGCACCTAAACTAACAATGTCTCCAAACAGATTGAAGCGAGATTCCATATGAAACACATGATCTAGGAGTTCTATCGGGTGCGTCCAAATTGATTTCTGAGAATATGGCACGTTCCATGCAAACCGTGCACCTATCTTGCATCAAGATTAGCAATATCTCCAAACAGATCGAACCGACCTTCCACTTGAGCCTCTTCACCTAGGATTATCATCGGGAGCTTCCATAATGGTTTCTGAGCCTATGGTGGATTATGCGCAAACCATGCACCAATCTTGCATCTAAACTAACACTATCTCCAAACAGATTGAAGCGAGGTTCCATATGACACACATGATCTATGAGTTCTATCGGGTGCGTCGAAATTGATTTCTAAGAATACGGTACGTTCCATCCAAACCGTACACCTATCTTTCATCAAGATTAGCACAATCTCCAAGCAGACCGAACCAAGCTTTCACTTGAGCCTCTTCACCTAGGAGTACCATCGGGAACTTCCACAACGATTTCTGAGCCTATGGTGCACTGGGCACAAACCATGCAACTATCTTGCTCCGAAACTAATACTATCTCCAACTGGACCGAAGCGAGATTCCATATGATACACTTCATCTAGTAGTTCCATCGGGTGCATCTACAGTTCCATCGGGTGTGTCCAAATTGATTTCTGAGCATATGGTATGTTCCATGCAAACCGTGCACCTATCTTGACTATCTCCAAACAGACAGAACCAAGATTCCACATGAGCCTCTTCACCAAGGAGTACCATCGCGTGCGTCCAAAATAGTTTCTTAGCCTATGGTGCATTAGGCAGAAACCGTGTACCTATCTTGCACCGAAACTAACACTATCTCCAAAGAGACTGAAGTGAGATTATATATGACACACGTCATCTAAGAGTTCTATTGGGTGCTTCCAAATATATTTCTAAGCATATGGTACGTTTGATGCAATTCGTGCACCTATCTTGCATCAAGATTAGGACTATCTCCAAACAAAGCAAACTGAGCTTCCAGTTGAGCCCCTTTACCCAGGAGTATATCGGGTGCATCCAAAATGGTTTCTTAGCCTATGAAGCATTAGGCGCAAACTGTGTACCTATCTTGCACCAAAACTAACTCTGTCTCCAAATAGACCAAAGCGAGATTCTATATGACACATGTCATCTAGGAGTTCTATTGGGGTGCATCCAAATGGATTTCTTAGCATATGGTATGTTCCATGCAAACCGTGCACCTATCTTGCATCAAGATTAGCACTGTCTCCAAACAGATCGAACCGACCTTCCACTTGAGCCTCTTCACATAGGATTATCATCGGGTGCTTGCATATTGGTTTCTGAGCCTATGGTGTATTATGCGCGAACCATGCACCTATCTTGCACCTAAACTAACACTTTCTCCAAACAGATTGAAGCGAGATTCCATATGAAACACTTGATCTAGGAGTTCTATCGGGTGCGTCCAAACTGATTTCTGAGAATATGGTACGTTCCATGCAAACCGTGCACCTATCTTGCATCTAGATTAGCAATATCTCCAAACAGATCGAACCGACCTTCCACTTGAGCCTCTTCACCTAGGATTATCATCGGGTGCTTCCATAATGGTTTCTGAGAAGATGGTGCATTATGCGCAAACCATGCACCAATCTTGCACCTAAACTAACACTGTCTCCAAACAGATTGAAGCGAGATTCCATATGACACACATTATCTAGGAGTTATATCGGGTGTGTCCAAATTGATTTCTGAGAATATGGTACGTTTCATGCAAACCGTACACCTATCTTTCATCAAGATTAGCACTATCTCCAAACAGACCGAACCGAGCTTTCACTTGAGCCTCTTCACATAGGAGTACCATCAGGAACTTCCACAACAATTTCTAAGCCTATGGTGCACTGGGCACAATCCATGCAACTATCTTGCTCCGAAACTAATACCTTCTCCAACTGGACCGAAGCGAGATTCCATATGATACACTTCATCTAGTAGTTCCATCGGGTGCATCTACAGTTCCATCGGGTTTGTCCAAATTGATTTCTGAGCATATGGTATGTTCCATGCAAACCGTGCACCTATCTTGCATTAAGATTAGAACTATTTCCAAACAGAAAGAACCAAGATTCCTCTTGAGCCTCTTCACCAAGGAGTACCATCTTGTGCGTCCAAAATAGTTTCTTACCCTATGGTGCATTAGGCACAAACCGTGTACCTATCTTGCACCGAAACTAACACTATCTTCAAAGAGACCGAAGTGAGATTCTATATGACACACGTCATCTAAGAGTTCTATTGAGTGCTTCCAAATATACTTTGAAGCAAATGGTGCGTTCCATGCAATTCGTGCACCTATCTTGCATCAAGATTAGCACTATCTCCAAAAAAAAGCAAACTGAGCTTCCACTTGAGCCCCTTTACCCAGGAGTATCATCGGGTGCATCCAAAATGGTTTCTTAGCCTATGATGCATTAGGCGCAAACTGTGTACCTATCTTGCACCAAAACTAACTCTGTCTCCAAACAGACCGAAGCGAGATTCCATATGACACATGTCATCTAGGAGTTCTATTTGGGTGCGTCTAAAAGGATTTCTTAGCATATGGTATGTTCCATGCAAACCGTGCACCTATCTTGCATCAAGATTAGCACTATCTCCAAACAGATCGAACCAACCTTCCACTTGAGCCTCTTCGCCTAGGATTATCATCGGGTGCTTCCATAATGGTTTCTGAGCCTATGGTGCATTATGTGCAAACCATGCACCAATCTCGCAACTAAACTAACACTGTCTCCAAACAGATTGAAGCGAGATTCCATATGACACACATGATCTAGGAGTTCTATCGGGTGCGTCCAAATTGATTTTTAAGAATATGGTACGTTCCACGCAAACCGTACACCTATCTTTCATCAAGATTAGCACTATCTCCAAACAAACCGAACCGAGCTTTCACTTGAGCCTCTTCACCTAGGAGTACCATCGGCAACTTCGACAATGATTTCTGAGCCTATGGTGCACAGGGCACAAACCAAGCACCTCTTGCATCGAAACTAATACTATCTCCAACTAGACTGAAGCGAGATTCCATATGATACACTTCATCTAGTAGTTCCATCGGGGGCATCTAGAGTTCCATCGAGTGTGTCCAAATTGATTTCTGAGCATATGGTATGTTCCATGCAAACCGTGCACCTATCTTGCATCAAGATTAGAACTATCTCCAAACAGATAGAACCAAGATTCAACATGAGCCTCTTCACCAACGAGTACCATCGCGTGCGTCCAAAATAGTTTCTTAGCCTATGGTGCATTAGGCACAAATCGTGTACCTATCTTGCACCGAAACTAACACTATCTCCAAAGAGACCGAAGTGAGATTCTATATGACACACGTCATCTAGGAGTTCTATTGGGTGCTTCCAAATATATTTCGAAGCATATGGTACGTTCGATGCAATTCGTGCACCGATCTTGCATCAAGATTAGCACTATCTCCAAACAAAGCAAACTGAGCTTCCACTTGAGCCCCTTTACCCAGGAGTATCATTGGGTGCATCCAAAATGGTTTCTTAGCCTATGATGCATTAGGCGCAAACTGTGTACCTATCTTGCACCAAAACTAACTCTGTCTCCAAACAGACCAAAGCGAGATTCTATATGACCCATGTCATCTAGGAGTTCTATTGGGGTGAGTCCAAATGGATTTCTAGCATATGGTATGTTCCATGCAAAACGTGCACCTATCTTGCATCAAGATTAGCACTATCTCCAAACAGATCGAACCGACCTTCCACTTGAGCCTCTTCACCTAGGATTATTGTAACACCCCAGTGTTATGGTTGCATTAATCATGTGCATAGCATGAGCATCATCATCTACTCAAAGCATATCATGATCATCATCTATCTTGAGCCATGTCATTCTTTGCAAATATGTGATCAAAATTGCTTAAATAGGCTTCCTATGCTTATGTTTGAGTGAACCATGCTTGTGTTTGTGCTCTATGCCTTGGTAATTAGTTTATCTATGCTTAACTTCACCTTGGGAACAATGTTCATGTTGATCACTTCTCCAAAATAATCACTTAAGTCATGCTTATGCAAATAGGCCCTAGAAACCTCTTTTGCTGAGGCTTTTAAAAAGTGTTTCATAAAATGTTTGCATGTCAAAACTTTCTACAGAAAAGTTGTAGAAAATTTTATAAGGAACAAAAGTTGTTTTATGGCCATCTCATGAAAATGATCACAAATAGCTCAAAATTGACCCACAAGGCAGATTTGGGGCTGTTTCCAACACTTAGAAAATTTTCTAAGTCTGAAATCACTGCAGTTTGCTCGAGGGGTTATTGTTCATCCTCCAGTTTGAATTCTAGGCCGAATCAAACTGTGATCTTGTAAGCAATGTTGGAGTACTCATGTAGCTCTCCAGCATAGAGCAATTAGCCAGCAAAATCATCGAGTGGTTTAGGAGATAATCATCGTGCAAAATCGAGTTTCAGTCGGGTTTGGGAACTGATTGAAGTCGCCGTCAGACAGGGGGAGCTCGCCGGTGACGCCGCGTGTCTGGACCCGTGGCGTCCGTACGTCGCCGTTGGCCCCGCTCGTCAGTCCTCAGCGCGTCCTACAGCTCGCCACGGCGCCCCCGGTCGCGTGGACAGCGCCATTCCACTCCCGGTTCCCTCCCTCTCGCGTGCGTCGTCGTCTCCGCGTCGCCGCCGTTGCTTCGGCGAGCTCGCGCGCGCGTGTCTCCGTGTCTCTGGCCAAGCAACTCCGCCCAGCGCTCCGCCAGCCTCTCCACTTCACCGTCGTCAAGTTGGTTGCGGCTGCCGAGCCTCGGAGAGCCCACATTGCCTTCTCCGACGCGAGCTTACCTCGCCGGAGCTCCGCCATGGCCACCGGCGTCGTGGCCAGGGCTCTGTAGTCCACCATTTTTCCTCATTCTTGTCCCAAAAGCTCCGCTAGGTCATGCTGATGCTCGTCCGCATTCTCTTCCGCTCTGTCTTCGGCCAGAGACGCCGGCAGTCGGCCGCGCACCACCGCCGTGCCGCCATTCGCGAAGGCGAGGTACCTAGAGTCCAGTAGAGTTAGGGTTTCGGGTACCGCTCGATGCGGACTGATGTGGGGAGCACGATGTGCCCGTGGTTGTCGCCGAGACCTCGCCGTCGATGAGATCTCCGGCGGTCAAGTCACGCCTCTGCTCTCGGGTCACTGGCATGTGGGGTCTGTTGACTCGCAGGTCCCCCCTGTCAGTCTCTCTTTCTCCTTTGTTTAATTTAGGTTTTGAGCTGTTTTTGCAAAAACAATATCTCCTGTTTCTGAGATCCAAAAATGGTGAAACCAATTTTGTGGTATTCCTTGAGATGGCTAGTTTTTAATAAAAATATAAAATGAACCATGTTTTCTGGGTTTAGGGTTTAATCTTGTTGTTCATGGATAAATTCATATCTCTTGTTATACTGTTTAGTTTGCCATGAAAATTTTATGGTAGTCTCTGTGTGATACTAGAATGCTATGATAAATATTTTATGATTTTTGGAGTAATGCAGCTTTGTTATGTACTTTATGATTGAAATTTGGCTTGTTTCTTTGATTAAATCACATAAAATAATTGGTGCTTATGCTGGTGTTCTACTTTGGTGGTAAACTTGTTTATGATATTCATAATATGTAAATAATCTGAAATCTGTTGTTTGACATCATATAAGTCATGTTTCTGAATTTATGAAATAAACACCTTGTCACATGTTAAGTGCATATCTTTAATTTGGTACGTGCAATTGCTCTGAAATTTTTATGGTGATGCTTTGATGCTATACTTGTGCCTCTGTAATTTTGGTAGATTTTTCTGAGCACTTTGACTAGTATCTTGTAATTATGCTCCTTTCTAGAATTAATTGATAAATGCCTTGTTAAGTAAACGTTTGAGGGTTATCATCTGATGTTCTGGTAACCTTGTGATATGCTTGTGCTCATAAGCCATGTGGTTGGCATAGTTTATGTTTTGGTTATGTCATCAAATAATTAATTAAAGGGTTAAAGGCTGTTCTGGACAGCAAGGGAGTAATTTAACTTTTGCTGAATGATAACTTGTCTTTCTGGGAAACTTGTCTAAATCAAAGTTGTTGTAAACTTATTGAACTAGCTGTGGTTTAAATTTGGGGTCATTTGGCCTAGTAGTTTAAAAGTTATAGCTTTTCCAAGTTGGGTTCCAGAAATAGGTGCTCTCTGTTTTTCTGGGACAGAACCTGGAACTTTGTTTAAATGACTTGTTTAATGTATGAATCCTGCTGTGATGTTTAAATATTATTTGTAGACAATTTCATAATCTTTCCAGAATGTCCTCACTTAAGTTTGTTGGATCTTTGTGGCAATAGTTATGATCTGTTTACTGAGCTAATCCTGATGTCTGATGCTTGCTGTTATAGGCTATCATGATAGGTTTTGGGCTAAGTTAACTTGTTAACTTGTGTGAACTTGTTATAACTATTGCTCCGTAAATGAGTGTCCAGTGGGTCACTTATGTTATTAAGCATTCATTCTTTTGTATGCACACCTTCTCATTCACCGAGCATGCAATAGGTGCATCGGACGTGGCAGCCTCCTTCGATCTGCAAGTGAACCCCGAAGGCCAGGAGGGCAACTCGGAGGTGGAGGTCCAGCAAGTCGGACTCGACGAGCCCGAAGAAAAAGTTGAGTGCCCAAATCACGAGCCAGCTTCATTCGTGAAAGGCAAGCCCCGGAGCATTCTAAGTCTCCCTTTATCTTCGAAAGTTTACTTAAATATGTCATATCTATTGATGCATTAAGTATAGGAGTTGTGATGAAACCTTTGCTGCATTTTACTCAATCCTTGTCCAGATATCTTACCACTACCTAGTCATAGAGTTAGGATCGAGTAGCAGCTTAGCCATGCTTAAAGCGGTAGAAGTCGGGTGATTTCCTGTCACCTACGCGATATAGAGTTGTGTCGGATCACGATGGTCTATATGTGCTATCGTGGATGGAACCTGATTAATTTGACTTAAGCCGGGCGGAGTTTTGCAAGGTTGTAGTAACTCCGTCTGTGGCAGCTAAGGACCGACCGTTGTACGTCCTCTTGTCATGTTAAACGCATGCCTAACACTTAGTTGGCCGGATAACTCGTTCCGACCGCGAAGCCGAGTAGTATGACTCAGGCCGGAAGACCGGCAAGTATAAAGTGCGCACTACCGGAGGAAGTGCGGTGTGCGGGGGACCATTGGCGTAAGCCCAAAGGCAGGTGAGTTAAAATTCCTGACCTCCCTGGCAGAGTGGTAGCCCTGGGAGTGCGGCGCTGATCGGAGCCGTGATTCCTGAGTCGTACCAAAGGTGACCCGTTGGCTACCGACGGGGGATGCTTGGGTGAGTGCTAGGAATAACCCTCCAGCTGGATAGGAATTCGATTCGAATCACCGTCTCTCCCGGTTAGTGAGAACTTGACAGAGCAGCGGCAAATGTAGCATTCACTAATGAACTTGGTTCAGGATAATGATGATAGCAAAGAAGAACATATGATGAATTTGATATGGTTATTATTGTTTGTAATAATCAAGTGATGTGTTGTAGTACAGGTGCTAATCTAGTGGTAGGCTGATGATAAATAAATATGAAGCTCTTACAATAGGTCAGTTGTAATAAAGGCTTTTGGCAAAATATTGAGTCAACCAGCTCTACCTTTATATATTAGCCTTGCATGATCCTTGGTGTCTTTTATGTTTTACTAGACGGGTAAGTCTAGCTGAGTACATTCTCATACTCGGGGTTTATTCCCACCTGTTGCAGATGACATCTTTTATGACGGCTTCTGCAAGACCTGTCTCCATCCCGCTGGGGATGAGGACTAACCGTTGGGCACGGTTCTCTAACAAACTCGTACCTGTTGCTTTTGGAAGGATGGTGTAGACTCTGGCAATAATAAAAACTTGTGAACTGAACTTTGAACAAGTGTGTGTAATTATTTTGCTTCCGCTACTTCGAACAAGTGTTGTAATAACTTAATACTCCGATGTGGTGCCGCTTCGACGGCAATGAATGACTATGTAACATTCGCTGTGTTGTGCTGAATTATTACGATCTTGGTTTGTTGCAAGTTGGTTTAAAGTCCTTCATGATTTCAATTGACTACCGGGATTATATGGGCTCAAGTTTGGAAACTTGATTGCTTGTCGATCGTTTCTACACTTGAACTCTTATAATTTGGTCGGTTCTGTGACAGCTGGCATCAGAGCAAGTTCAGCATTATAAATGCAGCGTTCGTGTATTTAAAAACAAAAGAGTTTTTAGATAAAATGGTGTAAATCAATATTTAAGTTATGCCAGTGGTCGAATCCTCCTTGCCCACATAAGGACTATAGGTGGCTATTTAAGTACTGACTTGGGGGGTTTTATTTATGCATCTCCGGCAGTACTCAGGTATGGATGTGTGATGACCGCACTATGCTACCCTGTGGTCTAATGGTGGAGGTAGCCTTCATATGTGAAGTAGCCACATATGTCGCTAGATTTAAATTATGCAATGTCGCACCTACGCCCTGGTAAGTGTGAGCTGTGAGAGCATGATCGTCCAAACGCGGTCTAGGGGAGTGTTCGCGGTGGTTTTCTGGAGTGGTTACATGTCAAAACCATGGAACCACGAAAGAAACTTAATTGGGGAGCATTTAATTTCTCGGGTAGCTGTGGTGTCATTGTTTGTGCATGTTGGGCATGTCCAAGCAATGTGCACTTAGTTTACTGCTTTCTTGAGTGATATTAGGAACTGTTGGGCTGAAATGAAGTTTTCTGCAGGTACTCTAACAGCGTACGTGTAAAGCGATAGTTATCGTATCGAGAGACGAATGTATGCCACCGTATATCCGTTAGAATATTAATTTTCTAAGTTTGTGAGGACGTACGGTTCGTGCATGCATCATGTCGCATTCATACATACATTCTATCTACTCCTTCCCTTACAATGTCGTCCCTTTTAATTAAATAAATGTTGCTTAAACTAATCCTCTTTTACCCATGGTATTCCTATTCCTTTCCACAGATGGACGCACCCGCTTCACCCTATCCCAGTGACACTTTCTTGAGCGAGTTTGGCACTCCTACCCTGCTCTGGAGAGTGTTACAGACTGTCGGGTATACTGAGCCACCTCAGTATTCTTTGTGGGAGTTGGAGAGCACAGGAGGGATACAGTGGTTTGCTGTGCTGGGAGTTGTCCCTCCACATGGGGACAAGCCTGCATGGACAGGCTGGACTTGTAGCTTAGATGGGCAGACTCCTTGGGAGGCAGCTCAGGTTGCAGCCCAGACTATCCTGCTCGATATCTGTCAGAGGTGTGGCGATGAGCTGATGGAAGGACCAGCGGCCTCCATTCCCCGTGCTGACCCAGCAGCAGCGAAGTGGAAACAGGCTGATGGTTGTGCCTTGGTTCGAGGCAGAGGAGAGAGAGCTGAGAGTTCTAGTCCTGCTATGAGTGCTATGATGGTTGTGCTCAAGCTGATCAGTCAGCGAGAGAACACCTATGCACAGGTGAGGGTGGCTGTTCGCCAGGCCCAGGAGATGCACCGAAAGGCTGAAAAGCGTGCTCGCAAGTTTCGCAAGCAAGCTAGACACCTAGAGCAAGCTCAGAAGGACCGCAATGACTGGGAAGGCATTGCGGTGTACCGTAGGCAGCAGTGCGTGAAGGCCATTAGAGAGAGAGATCATAAGCAGGATCAGATGAGTCAGTTAGCTAGAGAGAGGGAGACCATACAGGAGCGTTTGGTGCAGATCACTCGTGAGAGGGACACTGCACTCCGCGTGTCGGAGAACAAGCGCCGGGCATGGGAGATGCACCGGGTTCAGTCTCTTGAGCGGGAGAACTATCTGTAGGATCAGATTGAGGCTGGACTTGTGGAGATTCACCGTCTCAACAACTTGCTACACCCTATTCCTCGCCCTATACCCGTGTATCCAGAGGTGGGACCTCAGGTGATTGTGGCCGATGATGATTTCTGAGAATATGGTACGTTCCATGCAAACGTACACCTATCTTGCATCAAGATTAGCACTATCTCCAAACAGACCAAACCGAGCTTTCACTTGAGCCTCTTCACCTAGGAGTGCCATTGGGAACTTCCACAATGGTTTCTGATCCTGTGGTGCACTGGGCACAAACCATGCAACTATCTTGCACCGAAACTAATAGTATCTCCAACTGGACCGAACTGAGATTCCATATGATACACTTCATCTAGTAGTTCCATCGGGTGCATCTACAGTTCCATCGGGTTTGTCCAAATTGATTTCTGAGCATATGGTATGTTCCATGCAAACTGTGCACCTATCTTGCATCAAGATAAGAACTGTCTCCAAACAGACACAACCAAGATTCCACTTGAGCCTCTTCACCGAGAAGTACCATCGTGTGCCTCCAAAATAGTTTCTTAGCCTATGGTGCATTAGGCACAAACCGTGTACCTATCTTGCACCGAAACTAACACCATCGCGTGCGTCCAAAACAGTTTCTTAGCCTATGGTTTATTAGGCACAAACCGTGTACCTATCTTGCACGGAAACTAACACTATCTCCAAAGAGACCGAAGTGAGATACTATATGACACACGTCATCTAGGAGTTCTATTGGGTGCTTCCAAATATATTTCTAAGCATGTGGTACGTTTGATGCAATTCGTGCACCTATCTTGCATCAAGATTAGCACTATCTCCAAACAGACCGAACCGAGCCTTCACTTGAGCCTCTTCACCTAGGAGTACCATTGGGAACTTACACAACGATTTCTGAGCCTATGGTGCACTGGGCACAAACCATGCAACTATCTTGCACCGAAACAAATACTATCTCCAACTGGACCGAAACGAGATTTCATATGATACACTTCATCTAGTAGTTCCATCGGGTTTGTCCAAATTGATTTCTGAGCATAGGGTATGTTCTATGCAAACCGTGCACCTATCTTGCATCAAGATTAGAACTATCTCCAAACAGACAGAACCAAGATTCCACTTTAGCCACTTCACCAAGGAGTACCATTGTGTGCGTCCAAAATAGTTTCTTAGCCTATGGTGCATTAGGCACAAACCGTGTACCTATCTTGCACCGAAACTAACACTATCTCCAAAGAGACCAAAGTGAGATTCTATATGACACACGTCATCTTTGAGTTCTATTGGGTGCTTCCAAATATATTTCTAAGCATATGGTACGTTCCATGCAATTCGTGCACCTATCTTGCATCAATATTAGCACTATCTCCAAACAAAAGCAAACTGAGCTTCCACTTGAGCCCCTTTACCTAAGAGTATCATCGGGTGCATCCAAAATTGTTTCTTAGCATATGATGCATTAAGCACAAACTGTGTACCTATCTTGCACCAAAACTCACTCCATCTCCAAACAGACCGAAGCGAGATTCCATATCACACATGTCATCTAGGAGTTCTATTGGGGTGCGTCCGAATGGATTTCTTAGCATATGGTATGTTCCATGCAAACCGTGCACCTATCTTGCATCAAGATTAGCACTATCTCCAAACAGATCGAACCAACCTTCCACTTGAGCCTCTTCACCTAGGAGTATTATCGGGTGTTTCCATAATGGTTTCCGAGCCTATGGTGCATTATACGCAAACCATGCACCAATCTTGCACCTAAACTAACACTGTCTCCAAACAGATCGAACCAAGATTTCATATGACACACATGATCTAGGAGTTCTATCGGGTGCGTCCAAATTGATTTCCGAGAATATGGTATGTTTCATGCAAATCATACACCTATCTTGCATCAAGATTAGCACTATCTCCAAATAGACCGAACCGAGCTTTCACTTGAGCCTCTTCACCTAGGAGTACCATCATGAACTTCCACAATGGTTTCTGAGCCTATGGTGCACTGGGCAAAAACCATGCAACTATCTTGCACCGAAGCTAATACTATGTCCAACTGGACTGAAGTGAGATTCCATATGATACACTTCATCTAGTAGTTCAATTGGGTGCATCTACATGTCCATCAGGTGTGTCCAAATTGATTTTTGAGCATATGGTATGTTCCATGCAAACCATCCACCTATCTTGCATCAAGATTAGAACTATCTCCAAACAGACAGAACCAAGATTCCACATGAGCCTCTTCACCAAGGAGTACCATCGCGTGCGTCCAAAACAGTTTCTTAGCCTATGGTGTATTAGGCACAAACCGTGTACCTATCTTGCACGAAAACTAACACTATCTCCAAAGAGACCGAAGTGAGATACTATATGACACACGTCATCTAAGAGTTCTATTGGGTGCTTCCAAATGTATTTCTAAGCATATAGTACGTTCAATGCAATTCGTGCACCTATCTTGCATCAAGATTAGCACTATCTCCAAACATAGCAAACTGAGCTTCCACTTGAGCCCCTTTACCAAGGAGTATCATAGGGTGCATCCAAAATGGTTTCTTAGCCTACGATGCAGTAGGCGCAAACTGTGTACCTATCTTGCACCAAAACTAACTCTGTCTCCAAACAGACCAAAGCGAGATTCCATATGACACATGTCATCTAGGAGTTCTATTGGGGTGCGTCCAAATGGATTTCTTAGCATATGGTATGTTCCTTGCAAACCGTGCACCTATCTTGCATCAAGATTAGCACTATGTCCAAACAGATCGAACCGACCTTCCACTTGAGCCTCTTCACCTAGGATTATCATCGGGTGCTTCCATAATGGTTTCTGAGCCTATGCTGCATTATGCGCAAACCATGCACCAATCTTACACCTAAACTAACACTGACTCCAAACATATTGAAGCAAGATTCCATATGACACACATGATCTAGGAGTTCTATCGGGTGCGTCCAAATTAATTTCTGAGAATATGGTACGTTCCATGCAAACCGTACACCTATCTTGCATCAAGATTAGCACTATCTCCAAACAGACCGAACCGAGCCTTCACTTGAGCCTCTTCACCTAGGAGTACCATTGGGAACTTCCACAACGATTTCTGAGCCTATGGTGCACTGGGCACAAACCATGCAACTATCTTGCACCGAAACAAATACTATCTCCAACTGGACCGAAACAAGATTTCATATGATACACTTGATGTAGTAGTTCCATCGGGTGCATCTACAGTTCCCTCGGGTTTGTCCAAATTGATTTCTGAGCATAGGGTATGTTCTATGCAAACCGTGCACCTATCTTGCATCAAGATTCGAACTATCTCCAAACAGACAGAACCAATATTCCACTTTAGCCTCTTCACCAAGGAGTACCATTGTGTGCGTCCAAAATAGTTTCTTAGCCTATGGTGCATTATGCACAAACTGTGTACCTATCTTGCACCGAGACTAACACTATCTCCAAAGAGACCGAAGTGAGATTCTATATGACACACGTCATCTAGGAGTTCTATTGGGTGCTTCCAAATATATTTTGACGCATATGGTACATTCCATGCAATTTGTGCACTTATCTTACATCAAGATTAGCACTATCTCCAAACAAAAGCAAACTAAGCTTCCACTTGAGCCCCTTTACCCACAAGTATCATCAGGTGCATCCAAAATGGTTTCTTAGCCTATGATGTATTAGGCGCAAACTGTGTACCTATCTTGCACCAAAACTAACTTTGTCTCCAAACAGACAAAGCGAAATTCCACATGACACATGTCATCTAGGGGTTCTATTGGGGTGCGTCCAAATAGATTTCTTAGCATATGATATGTTCCATGCAAACCGTGCACCTATCTTGCATCAAGATTAGCACTATCTCCAAAGAGATCGAACTGACCTTCCACTTGAGCCTCTTCACCTAGGAATATCATCGGGTGCTTCCATAATGGTTTCTGAGCCTATGGTGCATTATGCACAAACCATGCACCAATCTTGCACCTAAACTAACGCTGTCTCCAAACAGATTGAAGCGAGATTCCATATGACACACATGATCTAGGAGTTCTATCGGGTGCGTCCAAATTGATTTCTCAGAATATGGTACATTCCATGCAAACCGTACACCTATATTTCATCAAGATTAGCACTATCTCCAAACAGACCGAACCAAGCTTTCACTTGAGCCTCTTCACCTAGGAGTACCATCAGGAACTTCCACAACGATTTCTGAGCCTATGGTGCACTGGGCACAAAACCATGCAACTATCTTGCACCAAAACTAATAGTATCTCCAACTGGACCGAACTGAGATTCCATATGATACACTTCATCTAGTAGTTCCATCGGGTGCATCTACAGTTGTGGTAGAACCCCCTAAGTGTTTGGGCCCACCAACACCTATCATTGTCCTAAGGACCTCTGACGGTGATGCCGGGGATCCTCCCACTTTAGAAGTCCGATGAGCATCGCTGGATGCTCATTCCACTGCTACCTGTGGCGTATCAAGCAGACTCGTCCTGACCACTGGTGATGGTCAATTAACGAGAACTTCTTCTTCTCGCCCTTACAGGATAGCACGTGGCCACTTTAACACCAGGATCACTCGTTGCGAAGACAATGCTGTATCACAGACGATATAAGACCAAAATAATAACTCAGAGTAAAACAGCGGAAGTATTACATAACTTAATTTACAAAAGGAGTTCGTCCAAATAGTAGAGTGTTATTACAAGCCAGGTCCAGTGGAGCAACTTAAACTTTAGAACACAGATTACAAATTTACAGACCCTGCCCATGGGTCACGCTCACTCTTCTTCGTCGTCAACCTCGACGACGGTCACACAACAGGGTCCGAAACAAGTCGGCTCCTGAGCTTCACCTGCAACAGGGGGTTGGAAAACCCTGAGTACGGGAGTACTTAACAAGACTTACCCGGTGGAAAAGAGGAGAAATCAGGAATGCAGGCTTGGGGTAGACAAGGGGTGGCTGAGCAAGAAGCCAAAGTATTTTGCGGAAAAGCTTACTAATAGTGCATCCTTACTTTCAAGTTTTACCTGCGAATTCCTCTCCTTAAGAGGCCGAGGAGTTCGAGGACAATCTAACTAGTTGTCTCCCACAAACAAGTCTGTGAGTTCCTAGTCCTAATATAAAGTATTATTTATCCAACGGCCATAGCTTCATGTCACTCTGAGTCCGGGAATTGGGATCCAAACCTCATGAGACATTTCCCCCTTTCTCATTTTATCACTTAGTTGCATAATTAACTACGATGAGGGTCAGTGGATTGAGTCTCCCAATCGGGGAGCAACGACGATTCGAACCGCTTAGCAATCCAGCTGGAGTTCCTAACCACCCGACATATGTAGAACCAAATCTTGCATATATCAACCCCAATCAAGCTCTTCCCAAATTTGACCAAGTTCGCGGCACCCGAGAGCACAGTACTCCACCATCCTACAGCCGATCTAGATGTTTCCCGGTCATCTCAGATCCGTAAGGTGGGTACACACTACTCTCGCCATCGCTCCACGCCCAGTGCGCGAGTAGCTGTTCGCGTCGAGGGATCACAAGACCGGGCTTACCGAGGGCAAGTGGCTAGTACTATAAATTCTCAACCCATCAGGCCACCAACGGACCGGTCCTTAACCGACACAGTTGGAGACACTACTTTAAGACTCCATTCTTAAAGCAAGTCCTTAACCGACACAGTTGGAGACACTACTTTAAGACTCCATTCTTAAAGCAAGTCCACCGACCGGTCTCAAGTTGAAACATCATTGATTATAAGTGTATTCCACAACCACCCTTCAAACTTTGTTTGAAAACCTATCTAGTAGCAGGGCTAAGCATCGCTACGCGATTTTAAAATAAAACAGGTGCCAAGGACAAGAT
Source organism: Sorghum bicolor (assembly GCF_000003195.3). Lineage (NCBI taxonomy): Eukaryota > Viridiplantae > Streptophyta > Magnoliopsida > Poales > Poaceae > Sorghum > Sorghum bicolor. The sequence continues at coordinate 307,328 of NW_018396417.1, forward strand.
AACAAATATCAAGGTAGTAAATGCAGCAAGTAGGTTAACCCAATTCTCAACTACATAATGCAGCATTTTCAATTCATAAGTGATAAAAGATTTAAAACATTCAAGGAGGGGTTAATGCATCCGGGGCTTGCCTTGGTTGCAGGGCAGAGAGGGACCCTCGGAGACTTCCCAAGTCTTGGATCCGACTTCCTCGAACGGAGCACCGACCTCGGGGTTCGGTTCAACGGGCGCTCCTTCGGTCACGTGCACTATACGCAAAATGATGAATGCTCATGATATGCGTATGACAAATATGCAAGGAGGACTAAGTCGAGTACAACTTGCCTTCTTGGTGCAATACAGAATAAACAATAATTAAAATTGTTTAACATCTTAGTGTCTTTACTCAAAAGGTTGCATCTATAAATTAAGACTTCTCTTAATTCATAATTATCTTAAATTAATTAATTATTAATCCTATTTACCTTAAATAACTCTTAACTAATTATTAAGGATAGTAATTAAGCATTAAGGCCAAACAATAATTAAATGCCAAAGGCCATTAAGGTTAATGACCTTAGGTCATCACCTAATCCCAAAGTCACTCAAACCCTAATTATGAGGATTTAGCTAATCATTGTCTAATTATTTTGGAATTATTATTTAATTACTAAATAGGGGTTTAATAGTATTTTACCCAAGAATTATCCAAATGCCACCAAATTTTGTGTGGAGTCAGGGAATAATATTCAGAGGCTCTCCCCAATTTTTGGTGATTTTTGGACATATAGATAAATTATTAAAATTCCTAGAAGTTTTATCTACTAACTAAAAGAGCCAATTTTTATAGACATGCAAACTATCAGAGAGATAAAACCTAATATTTTTCCTATGCTCTATTTATTTTCTGGAATCTACCCAAAAAGTTTCACTATTTTGGGATGACTACATGATTTTCTATTCAAATTCAAACATACACCAAAATTTTGCATTAACAGAAAAAGAAAAGCAAAACTGCTGCCGCGAGTGGCCCAGGAATTTGGCCCATAGGCCGGCCCGCCTGCGCTCGGCCCGTGCGGGCGCTGCGCGCGCCCTCGCCTCCACTCAGGCGTCGCTGACAGCGGGCCCCCGCTGTCAGCTTCGCCTTCAAGCTCCGGCCGGCCGAATCGATGGCGCGGCCGAGCCACTCGCGCCACCATCGCCACTCGCGACTCGCTGGTCGCGTTCTCCTCTTCAAGGCGCACCTCTGGACCCCCTAAGCCCATACTCTCTCCTAGTCGAGCTCCTATGGCCACGGGCACGGCGGGCGGCTAACTCGGCCGAGCAGACGCCGGCCACCACGATCAAGTAGAGCGTGAATTGAGCAGCGCAAAAGCTGCGGTGGCTCACCGCGATTCCAATGGAGCAATAAGCGGCAGTGGAAAGGCGCGGAGCGAAGCTGGCCACGGTGGAGTTGCTTGCGACGGCTCTCCGGCCGGAGTTGGAGAAGAACCGCTCGGGTTGGAGCTACGGTGGGGGTGGAGCTTGCGCTCGGGGGCGCAATCGATGGCGGAGCTCAAGGTGGAGCTGCTGGTGTGCTAAAGCGGCTCGGAGAGGGAGTGGGTGAGGCGAAATCGGGGAGCGCAAGGAGCTCGTCGGCGTCGAGGTTCAAGGGGGAAAAGGGATTTTCCACGGCGGCTCGGGGCTTTAACCTTGCAGCGTTGAACCGGCAGTGGATGAGGACGTCCGCGCGAGGCACAGCAGCAAGCAGCTGCGTGGCCAGGCGCGTGGCGGCGCGCGCGAAGGCGGCTCTGCCCTGGCGGCAGAGCACCCCCCCTGCTCAGCACTATAGCAGTGCATATCCGTTGGAACCCAATTTTGTGGTTCTGCAAATTTCGCCCGAAAATTGAACTGAACACAAAATTCCACCAAAACAAAAGTTGCTCAGAAATTTATAAGCTACAAAACATGTTTTGGTGGCCAGAGCTTATTTTGAGTGGAAGAATGTGAATTTGGCAAAACAGTGTGCAATTCAAATCCCAATTCAAAGAAATTCAAATTTTTGAATTGGGGACAAATCAGAATTTCCAAAATTACTTTTGATTTTCCATAACAACTTGAAAAACTCCCAACATGAAAGTTGCTCAACGTTTTGACTCTACAACTTTCATGTTGACCACTTTTCAAAATTCCAAATAGATTTTGAGTTGGAGGTTCAAATTGGAAAAGGGGACACTTTCTGGAAATCTGTATTTTCAAAATTACTTTGAATTTGGTATTGAAACTTCAAAAACTCAAAACACCAAAGTTGTACATCTTGACAAGATCTACAACTTTGCTTTTGAACTCAACCTCAAATTTTGCTTGGTTTTTAAATTATGCAAAAGGGGGCAGATCTAGGGTTCAAAAATCAAGGTTTCCCCCCCTAAGCCTTCGGAAAACCTTTACCCTAGGGTTTTAGCAACCAACTCAAGCATCAACACACAAGATAAACACACTTTAGTTCCCTAAGCACATTCAACCAAGTTAAACTCATTTTAAGTTGATGCATCAAAGTGTGCTTAACAACTATGCTGTGCAATGCTGATGATGCCATGATCCGAATTTTAGTAACCGTAACATCGGGGATGTTACAACAGTTCCATCGGGTTTGTCCAAATTGATTTCTGAGCATATGGTACGTTCGATGCAATTCGTGCACCTATCTTGCATCAAGATTAGCACTATCTCCAAACAAAGCAAACTAAGCTTCCACTTGAGCCCCTTTACCTAGGAGTATCATCGAGTGCATCCAAAATGGTTTCTTAGCCTATGATGCATTAGGCGCAAACTGTGTACCTATATTGCACCAAAACTAACTCTGTCTCCAAACAGACCAAAGCGAGATTCTATATGACACATGTCATCTAGGAGTTCTATTGGGGCGCGTCCAAATGGATTTCTTAGCATATGGTATGTTCCATGCAAACCGTACACCTATCTTGCATCAAGATTAGCACTATCTCCAAATAGATCGAATCGACCTTCCACTTGAGCCTCTTCACCTATGATTATCACCAGGTGCTTCCATAATGGTTTCTGAGCCTATGGTGCATTATGCGCAAACCATGCACCAATCTTGCACCTAAACTAACACTATCTCCAAACAGATTGAAGCAAGATTCCATATGACACACTTGATCTAGGAGTTCTATCGGGTGCGTCAAAATTGATTTCTGAGAATATGGTACGTTCCATGCAAACCGTACACCTATCTTTCATCAAGATTTGCACTATCTCCAAACAGACCGAACCGAGCTTTCACTTGAGCCTCTTCACCTAGGAGTACCAACGGGAACTTCCATAACGATTTCTGAGCCTATGGTGCACTGGGCACAAACCATGCAACTATCTTGCACCAAAACTAATACTATCTCCAACTATACCGAAGCAAGATTCCATATGATACACTTCATCTAGTAGTTCCATCGGGTGCATCTTCAGTTCCATCGGGTTTGTCCAAATTGATTTCTGAGCATATGGTATGTTCCAAGCAAACCGTGCACCTATCTTGCATCAAGATTAGAACTATCTCCAAATAGATAGAACCAAGATTCCACTTGAGCCTCTTCACCAAGGAGTACCATCGTGTGCGTCCAAAATAGTTTCTTAGCCTATGGTGCATTAGGCACAAACCGTGTACCTATCTTGCACCGAAACTAACACTATCTCCAAAGAGTCCGAAGTGAGATTCTATATGACACACTCAAAGGTCCTAATATGGCTAGAGGGGGTGAATAGCCTATTTAAAAAATCTACAAACTCACTAGAGCAAGAGGTTAGTAAATAACCAAGCGTAGTTTTTTTGCTCTAGCTCTAATGGGGTGTTTGCAAGCCACCTATCCAACAATTCTAGTTGATATGATCACCAGGCACACAAAGGCTAAGTCACTACTTACACTAGAAAGCTACCTAAAGTTTCTATACAAGTAAGTAAGCTACTCTAGTTTGCGGGAATGTAAAAGAGATAGTTTGATCTTTATACCACGCGTAGTGGGGATGAACCTACCAATAATATGAAGTCCAATCACCAGGAGAAATCCAATCAACAAACACAATGGAGACAAGCAATTTTTCTCTCGAGGTTCACGTGCTTGCCGGCACGCTACGTCCCCATTGTGTCGACCAACACTAGGTGGTTCAGTGGCTAAGAGGTGTAGCACGAACCTTGTCCTCACTAGGACACCACAAGAACCTACCCACAAGTGAGGTAGCTCAATGACACGAGCAATCCACTAATGTTGCCTTTGGCACTCCGCCGAGGTAGGCACAAACCTCTCACAATCGTCGGGAGATGGCCACGAACAATCAACAACTCGTGCCAAAACTCCTTCGCAGCTCCAAGCCGTCTAGGTGGCGGCAACCACCAAGAGTAACAAGCAAACCCGCTGCTCAACGATCACTAGTGCCACTAGATGCTCAAACTCTATGCAAATGCAACTAGGATCTCTCCCAATCTCACTTTGGATGAACAAAACTTGAACAAGGTGAGTGGGAAGTGTGGGAGTATGCTAACAAGGTGTATCAACAAGTTAGAGAGTCAAGAGAGTGAGCATGAACCAGCCAAGGCCTATAAATAGAAGTCCCAAGCTTCAACTAGTCGTTGGTAGTTTACCACATAGTCTGCGTCCACAACGGACGCGTCCTAGTTCACACTGGACGCGTCCGGTATGAGCCAGACCAGCGTCCGGTGCTTCTGACAGTTAGAAAAGTAGCCGTTGCCTCTGACACTGACACGGCACCAGACTCTCGCTTTTGAACAAACCGGACGTGTCCGGTGTCACACCGGACGCGTCCGGTATGCACCGGACCAAAACTCAGGGAGCGTTGCAAATCATCACACCACCGGACTCACACACCGGACGCGTCTGGCGTGCACCGGACATAAACCCAAGGAGCTCTGCACGAAGAGTTTGCACCGGACGCTAATTCGGACGCGTCCGGTGTCACACCGGACGTGTCCGGTGTGCATCGGACGTAAACTCATAGAGTTTTCACCGAGAAGCGAACTCACCGGACGAGGCACACCGGAATCTACGTGAAAACTATTTCCGCGTCCGGTGCCTCAACTCGGACACGTCCGACCTCATACCGGACGCGTCCGGCTTGAAAGCACTGCGCGAAACGATCTCAACTACTTCCCTTGCTTCCATGTGCCAACACCAAAGTGTCTCAACACTTGTGCACGAGTGTTAGCATATTTCAAAAAATATTTTTCAAGGGTTACTTAATTAGCTCACTAGATCCTAATGCATAAGCAAGAAATCCAATCACCTAGTGGCACATAGACAACTGTTTTCACAACGAGATTACCCCTCTTAATAGTACGGCTATCTATCCTAAATGTGATCACACCCTCTATGGTGTCTTGATCACCAAAACCAAAACCCTAAGCATACCTTTGCCTTGATCTCCATAGGGTTTTGTTTTTCTCTTTCTTCTTTTCCAAGTTGAGCACTTGATCACCTTGTGGTCATCACCATCATCACCATGATGATCACTTGCTCCATCACTTGGCATGTACCAACCTCATTAAGTCTACACACACTTTAGTATAGAGGTTAGTACTAGGGTTTCATCAATTATCCAAAACCAAAAATAGGCCTTTCAATCTCCCCCTTTTTGGTAATTGATGACAACCCTTTTTACAAAGATTTTCAATAAATTTTTCTTGGATTCATGTTGCTTGCCCAAGCATTTTACCATGTGCAAAGGTTATGGACAAGTTTCATAAACCCAAATTGGTAGCAATTGCTCCCCCTACGTATGTGCTAAGAGTTAGGATTTGAAAGCTTGCACATATGCTTGAATAGGAAATATAGGAGTCAATTTCTACCAAAAGATGCTAAGATGTAAGGAATGGACCTTTGAAGCGTGATACCAATCGGAGTTGCCAATGTATACCATCCTTAGCACCATTAGTAACTAGACATTCACAAAACTAGAACACCTCGTGAGATCAACATTATAAACAAGGTTCTAGTACCACTTGTGAAACAACTAAAAATCTAGTTACACTACCTATGCATGCTAGTTCTTCATTTCATCAATCAAGCCTACAACTAGCATACACCACACAAGCGAGGCATCGGAGAGAAAACTTCTAAAACTAATGCAAATGCAAGCAACCATATGTGATGCACATACAATTGCAACATACAAGTTTATGAGCTTGCTCCCCCTACTTGTGTGCTTCAAATTTTAATTGATCCCCTTTTTTTATTATGTTACTCCCCTATCTTTGTACTTCTCCTATAATTTCTCCCCCTTTGTCATCAATGACCACAAAAGGTGAGCTCAAATTTTAGATAGGTTAGTGTGAAACCATGTGAAGTGAGATCATTTTCCCAAATTGGTCCAATCTAGATTACTTGCCTAAGATATTTAACTCGGTTTGATCCAAGGACAAGCTTCTTCACACCTCCAAATAAGGGTTATCTTGTACCACGTTGAGTTAAACACTTATAGCTCATATTCTAGATCAAACACTAGGATTGCAAGCCCACAAACATCTCATATGCTACCACTAGATCAAGTCAAACATAGAAGCAATAGTGGTACCATATAAGCATCAAATTCATTTGATTTTCATGAATGATCCTAAGCCATGTAAGGAATGACTCGATGCACTAAGCAAGTCCTTAGCATAGGATGAATGACATGTCAATCAATTTTACCTTGCTTTGCTCGAAGGAGAGGCATGTCATGTAATGGGGGTGCATCAACACATATTTGAGAAGTCAAGTATGTTCAATTCATTCCTTAGCTTGCAAAACCTCTTCTCATCAAGTGGCTTGGTGAATATATCGGCAAGTTGATCATCGGTGCCTATACTCTCAATGCAAATGTCCCCTTTTTGTTGGTAATCTCTTATGAAGTGATGGCAGACATCTATGTGCTTTGTTCTTGAGTGTTGAACCGTATTGTTGGTGAGCTTCACGACACTTTCATTGTCACATAGCAATGGCACTTCTTTGAAATTGATTCCAAAATCTTTCAATGTTGCCTTCATCCATATAATTTGTGCACAACAACTACCGGCCGCAATGTACTCCGCTTCGGCGGTTGATAGTGCAACACTATTTTGTTTCTTGGATGACCATGAGACAAGTGATCTTCCCAACAATTGACATGTGCCCGATGTGCTTCTTCTCTCAACTTTGCATCCCGCATAGTCCGAGTTGGAATATCCAACAAGTTCAAACTTTGCACCTTTAGGATACCACAAACCAACATTTTGTGTATGCTTTAAGTACCTCAATATTCTCTTTGTTGCTTTCAAATGACTTTCTCTTGGTGAGGCTTGAAATCTTGCACACATGCATACACTAAACATAACATCCGGTCTTGATGCGGTCACATAGAGTAGGCTTCCAATCATAGACCGATACAACTTTTGATCTACCATATTTCCACTTGTATGATTATCTAGGCTTCCATTTGTTCCCATTGGAGTGCTAATTGATTTTGCATCATCCATTCTAAACTTCTTGAGCATGTCTTTTATGTACTTGCCTTGACTCACAAATGTGCCATTTTTCAATTGCTTGATTTGAAGATCAAGGAAGTAACTAAGCTCTCCAATCATCGGCATCTCAAACTCATTAGCCATCATGTTTCCAAACTCCTCACAAAATTCTTGGTTGGTTGATCCAAATATGATATTATCAACATAGATTTGCAACACAAACAAGTCTTTGTCAATCTTCTTGGTGAAGAGAGTGGTGTCAACCTTGCCCATCTTGACACCTTTAGAGAGTAAGAAATCTCTCAATCTCTCATACCATGCTCTAGGTGCTTGCTTCAAACCATACAATGCCTTTCTTAGCTTGTAAACATGGTTGGGTTTCTTGTCATCTTCAAAACCGGGAGGTTGCTCAACATAGACTTCTTCATTGATATAGCCATTGAGAAATGCACTCTTGACATCCATGTGGTATATCTTGATGTTATGTGCACAAGCATAGGCCAACAAGATCCTAATTGCTTCCAATCTTGCAACCGGGGCATATGTTTCACCAAAGTCAAGACCTTCAACTTGAGTATAGCCTTGTGCTACCAATCTTGCTTTGTTTCTTACAACTATCCCATCTTCATCTTGTTTGTTGCCAAAGACCCATCTAGTACCAATGACATTGTGATCACTAGGCCTCTCAACTAATTCCCATACTTGATTTCTTTTGAAATTGTTAAGCTCTTCATGCATAGCATTAACCCAATCAACATCTCTCAATGCTTCATCTATCTTCTTTGGCTCAATGTGAGACACAAAGGAGAAATGCTCACAAAATGATGCTAATCTTGATCTAGTTTGCACTCCTCTTTGAATGTTACCAATGATATGATCCAATGGATGATCTATTGCAATATTGGTTGGTTAGAGTATTTGCACTTGGTTGATCATGAGATGATGTACTAGCTTGTTGATCTTGCACTTGAGTACCACTTGTACTAGCTTGGTTTTGATCATGAGAACCACTAGCTTGCACATTAGAGGTAGGAAGCACTTGATCTTTGTCATCTTCAATATCAATCACCTCTCTAGGCCTTAAATGACCAATATCCATATTCTTCATTGCATCGGCCAATTGAGTGCCTCTCACATCATCTAGATTCTCATCTTCCTCTTGAGAGCCATTGGTTTCATCAAACTCAATATCATGCACCTCCTCAAGAGTACCACTAGCCAAATTCCAAACTCTATAAGCTTTGCTAGTAGTTGAGTAACCAAGCAAGAAACCTTCATCACATTTCTTTTCAAATTTACTCAATCTAGTGCCTTTCTTCAATATGTAGCATTGGCATCCAAAAACCTGAAAGTATGCAATGTTGGGCTTTATTCCATTCAAGAGCTCATATGGTGTCTTCTCCATCATTGGGTGACAATAGAGTCGGTTGCTATAGTAGCACGCCGTGTTGATTGCTTCGGCCCAAAAAGAATGACTCACATTGTACTCACTCAACATTGATCTTGCCATGTCAATCAAGGTGCTATTCTTCCTCTCAAAAAGACCATTTGATTGTGGAGTGTATTTAGCCGAGAATTGATGCCTAATGCCAAATTCATCACAAAGCTCATTAACTCTTGTGTTCTTGAATTCACTTCCATTGTCACTTCTCACTTTCTAGATGGTTGTTTCAAATTCATTGTGTATTCTCTTGACAAATGATTTGAAGGTTGCAAAAACATCACTCTTGTCACTAAGAAAGAATACCTATGTATATCTTGTGAAATCATCCACTATCACAAATCCATATTTGTTTCCACCAATGCTTGTGTATGTGGTTGGTCCAAACAAGTCCATGTGCAACAACTCAAATGCCTTGCATGTACTCATGATGCTCTTCTTTGGATGAGCGTTGCCAACTTGTTTTCCGGCTTGACATGCACTACAAAGCTTATCTTTCTCAAAAGTGACATCTTTCAAGCCTCTAACAAGATCATGCTTGACTAACTTGTTTAATTGTTTCATTCCAACATGACCAAGCCTTCTATGCCATAACCAACCCATGCTAGATTTAGTGAGCAAGCATGTTGACAATTGAGCTTCACTAGCATTGAAATCAACCAAGTATAGATTCTCATATCTAAAACCTTTGAATATCAAGTTAGAGCCATCTACACTTATGATTTCTACATCATCAACTCCAAATATGCATTTGAAACCAAGATCACAAAGTTGAGCTACGGATAGCAAGTTGAAGTTCAAGCTCTCTACTAGTAGCACATTGGAAATGCTCAAGTCATTGGATATAGCAATTTTACCAAGCCCTTTGACCTTGCCTTTGCCATTGTCACCAAATGTGATACTATCAACACCATTGTCATCATTTGGATTGATTGAATTGAACATTCTTGCATCACCGATCATGTGTTGTGTGCACCCACTATCAAGCACCCAATGCCTTCCTCCGGCTTTATAGTTTACCTACAAAACAAATCAATGTTTCTTAGGTACCCATACTTGTTTGGGTCCTTGGAGGTTAGTGACTAAGCTTTTTGGTACCCAAATGGCCTTCTTCTTTGGACCCACAATTGGTGTACCAACAAACTTAGCATGCACACCCTTCTCACCCTTGGTAAGCACATAACAAAAATCAAAAGGAATGTAAGGTACATTAGCAATTTTCTTGTTCTTGTTCATTTTATTGCAACTAAGCTCTAGGTGCCCAACTTGCTTGCATTTGTTGCAATACCGACCATTGCTCTTCACAAAGCTAGGCTTGTGAGTTGCAAAGGCTTTCTTGCCCTTCTTGGGGATATAGCCTAATCCCTCTTTGTTGAGAGAAAACCTTTGGCTACCCAAGCACTTTAGCAAGCGGGCCTCACCACCATAGGCCTTGCCTAGGGCGTGAGTGAGCTCATCCACCTCTCTCTTGAGAGTCTCATTCTCAACCTTTAGTGAAGCATCACAAGTGACACTAACACTAGAAGTGGAGGTAGAGTTGGTGGTGGTGGATGAAGTCCTACAAGAAGAGTTAGTGCCAACAACAATAGGTAGGTTGGGTGATTCTTTAATTAAGTCACATGTTGTGCCCACATCACACGATACAACAACCTTTTCCTTGTTCTCTTCTAATAACAAGGAGTGAGCTTTCACAAGCTTGGTGTGAGCTTTGCCAAGCTTCTCATGGGCTTCCACTAGCCTCTCATGATTAACATTGAGCTCATCAAAGGATTGCTCAAGAGCTTTTAACTTGCCAATTCTTTGCATTTCTTGTTTTTAGATTAAATAAGTGAATCGGCTTGTTCTAACATGTCCATGAGTTGTTCGTTAGTTAATTCATTTTCATCATCACTATCACTATCATGTTCATGTTCACTTTCACTCTCATCATATTGTACCTTGTGACCCTTGGCCATGAAGCATGAAGGAGTGTCGAAGAGTGATGGCTTGTTGATAGCAATGCTTGCAAGCGTCTTCTTCTTGGATGCCTTGTCATCATCACTAGAATCATCATCCGAAGAAGCATCACTATCCCATGTCACAACATAGGATCCACCCTTCTTCTTCTTGAAGACCATCTTCTTCTCTTTCTTTTCTTTCTTCTCCTTCTTGTTCTTCTTGTCATGCTCATCATTGTCACTATTGTAAGGACAATCCGCCACAATATGATCAGGGCTCTTGCACTTGTAGCATAGCCTCACATGCTCCTTGTTCTTGAAATGATCTCTTCTCTCTCTTGTATGGTAGCCCTTCTTCATCATCTTGCCAAATTTGCGGACAAAGAGTGCTAGTGCTTCATCATCACTATCATCATTGGAGCACTCCTCATCACTTGATTCTTCTTTCTTGGCCTTGCCCTTGTTCTTGCTCTTGGATGAAGAGCTAGCTTTGAATGCTACACTCTTCTTCTTATCATCATCATCCTTCTTCATGACCTCATCATCATCATTGTCATTGTATTGATCTTTGGTCATGACATCTCCAAGTACCTCATTTGGAGATACACCCGTCAATCCACCTGTAAAGATGATTGTTCTCAATGTCTTGAACCTCTTGGGCAAGCACATCAAGAACTTATGAATGAAGTCTTCATCCTTTACTTTCTCACCAAGGCCCTTGAGATCATTGATGATGACTTGGAGCCTATAGAACATCTCCGGGATTGACTCATCATCCTTCATCTTGAAGTTGGATAGCTTGTCCTTGAGCATGTACAACTTGGCACTTTTTACCGTTGTAGTGCCTTCATATGTTTCTTCTAGTCTTGTCCACACTTCACTTGCCTTCTCAAGATCTTTGACTTGTTCAAATACCTTTGAATCAATGCCATTATAGATTGTGTTGAGAGCCATTGTATTGCATTGCTTGTTTGCTCTCACATTGTCGGTGGGGTTAGCGGGGTCAAGGATCACAAAATCATTCTCCGTGACTTCCCACACTCTATCATTGATTGATTCAAGGTACATCTTCATTTTTCTCTTCCAATAGTCAAAAGAACTTGTGCCATCAAAGAACGGTGATTTGCCCCCAACATGGTTGAACACTATTTGAGCCATAATTTGAGCACCGAGGTTGTTAAGCCTTCACAAATGGTGACCACGGCTCCAATACCACTTGAAAGGTCCTAATATGGCTAGAGGGGGGTGAATAGCCTATTTAAAAAATCTACAAACTCACTAGAGCAAGAGGTTAGTAAATAACCAAGCGTAGCTTTTTTGCTCTAGCTCTAATGGGGTGTTTGCAAGCCATCCAACAATTCTAGTTGATATGATCACTAGGCACACAAAGGCTAAGTCACTACTTACACTAGAAAGCTACCTAAAGTTTCTATACAAGTAAGTAAGCTACTCTAGTTTGCGGAAATGTAAAAGAGATAGTTTGATCTTTATACCGCCGCGTAGTGGGGATGAAGCTATCAATAATATGAAGTCCAATCACCAGGAGAAATCCAATCAACAAACACAATGGAGACAAGCAATTTTTCTCCCGAGGTTCACGTGCTTGCCGGCACGCTACGTCCCCGTTGTGTCGACCAACACTTGGTGGTTCAGTGGCTAAGAGGTGTAGCATGAACCTCGTCCTCACTAGGACACCACAAGAACCTACCCACAAGTGAGGTAGCTCAATGACATGAGCAATCCACTAATGTTGCCTTTGGCACTCCGCCGAGGTAGGCACAAACCTCTCACAATCGTCGGGAGATGGCCACGAACAATCACCAACTCGTGCCAAATATCCTCCACAGCTCCAAGCCATCTAGGTGGCGGCAACCACCAAGAGTAACAAGCAAACCCACTGCTCAACGATCACTAGTGCCACTAGATGCTCAAACTCTAAGCAAATGCAACTAGGATCTCTCCCAATCTCACTTTGGATGAACAAAACTTGAACAAGGTGAGTGGGAGTATGCTCACAAGGTGTATCAACAAGTTAGAGAGTCAAGAGAGTGAGCATGAACTAGCCAAGGCCTATAAATAGAAGTCCCAAGCTTCAACTAGCCGTTGGCAGTTTACCCCACAGTCTGCGTCCACACCGGACGCGTCCTAGTTCACACTAGACGCGTCCGGTATGAGCCAGACCAGCGTCTGGTGCTTCTGACCGTTAGAAAAGTAGCCGTTGCCTCTAACACTAACAGGGCACCGGACTCTCGCTTTTGAACAAACCGGACGTGTCCGGTGTGCACCGGACCAAAACTCAAGGAGCGTCGCAAATCGTCACACCACCAGACTCACACATCGGACGCGTCTGGTGTGCACCGGACGTAAACCCAGGGAGCTCTGCACGAAGAGTTTGCACCGGACGCTAACTCGGACGCGTTCGGTGTCACACCGGACGCGTCCGGTGTGCATCGGACGTAAACTCAGAGAGTTTTCACCGAGAAGCGAACTCACCGGACGAGGCACACCGGACTCTACGCGAAAACTGTTTGCACGTCCGGTGCCTCAACTCGGACACGTCCGACCTCATACCGGACGCGTCCGGCTTGAAAGCACTACGCGAAACAATCTCAACTACTTCCCTTGCTTCCATGTGCCAACACCAAAGTGTCTCAACACTTGTGCACGAGTGTTAGCATATTTCAAAAAACATTTTTCTAGGGTTACTTAATTAGCTCACTAGGTCCTAATGCATATGCAAGAAATCCAATCACCTAGTGGCACTTAGACAACCGTTTTCACAACGAGATTACCCCTCTTAATAGTACGGCTATCTATACTAAATGTTATCACACCCTCTATGGTGTCTTGGTCACCAAAACCAAAACCCTAAGCATACCTTTGCCTTGATCTCCATAGGGTTTTTTTTTTCTCTTTCTTCTTTTCCAAGTTGAGCACTTGATCACCTTGTGGTCATCACCATCATCACCATGATCATCACTTGCTCCATCACTAAGCACGTACCAACCTCATTAAGTCTACACACACTTTAGTATAGAGGTTAGTACTAGGGTTTCATCAATTATCCAAAACCAAATTAGGGCTTTCACACACGTCATCTAGGAGTTCTATTGGGTGCTTCCAAATATATTTCGAAGCATATGGTACGTTCCATGCAATTCGTGCACCTATCTTGCATCAAGATTAGCACTATCTCCAAACAAAAGCAAACTGAGCTTCCACTTGAGCCCCTTTACCCAGGAGTATCATCGGGTGCATCCAAAATGGTTTCTTAGCCTATGATGCATTAGGCGCAAACTGTGTACCTATCTTGCACCAAAACTAACTCTGTCTCCAAACAGACTGAAGCGAGATTCCATATGACACATGTCATCTAGGAGTTCTATTGGGGTGCGTCCAAATGGATTTCTTAGCATATGGTATGTTCCATGCAAACCGTGCACTTATCTTGCATCAAGATTAGCACTATCTCCAAACAGATCGAACCGACCTTCCACTTGAGCCTCTTCACGTAGGATTATCATCGGGTGCTTCCATAATGGTTTCTGAGCCTATGGTGCATTATGTGCAAACCATGCACCAATCTTGCACCTAAACTAACACTGTCTCCAAACAGATTGAAGCGAGATTCCATATGACACACATGATCTAGGAGTTCTCAAATTGATTTATGAGAATATGGTACGTTCCATGCAAACCGTACACCTATCTTTCATCAAGATTAGCACTATATCCAAACAGACCGAACCGAGCTTTCACTAGAGCCTCTTCACCTAGGAGTACCATCGGGAACTTCCACAATGATTTCTGAGCCTATGGTGCACTGGTCACAAACCGTGCAACTATCTTGCACCGAAACTAATACTATCTCCAACTGGACCGAAGCGAGATTCCATATGATACACTTAATATAGTAGTTCCATTGGGTGCATCTACAGTTCCATCGGGTTTGTCCAAATTGATTTCTAAGCATATAGTATGTTCCATGCAAACTGTGCACCTATCTTGCATCAATATTAGAACTATCTCGAAACAGACAGAACCAAGATTCCACATGAGCTTCTTCACCAAGGAGTATCATCACGTGCATCCAAAATAGTTTCTTAGCCTATGGTGCATTAGGCATAAACTATGTACCTATCTTGCACCAAAACTAACACTATCTCCAAAGACATCGAAGTGAGTTCTAGATGACACACGTCATCTAGGAGTTCTATTGGGTGCTTCCAAATGTATTTTGAAGCATATGGTACATTCCATGCAATTCGTGCACCTATCTTGCATCAAGATTAACACTATCTCCAAACAAAAGCAAACTGAGCTTCCACTTGAGCCCCTTTAGCCTAAAGTATCTTCGGGTGCATCCAAAATGGTTTCTTAGCCTATGATGCATTAGGCGCAAACTGTGTACCTATCTTGCACCAAAACTAACTCTATCTCCAAACAGACCAAAGCGAGATTTCATATGACACATGTCATCTAAGAGTTCTATTGGGGTGCGTCCAAATGGATTTCTTAGCATATGGTATGTTCCATGCAAACCGTGCACCTATCTTGCATCAAGATTAGCACTATCTCCAAACAGATCGAACAGACCTTCCACTTGAGCCTCTTCCCCTAGGATTATCACCGGGTGCTTCCATAATCGTTTCTGAGCCTATGGTGCATTATCGGCAAACCATACACCAATCTTGCACCTAAACTAACAATGTCTCCAAACAGATTGAAGCGAGATTCCATATGACACACATGATCTAGGAGTTCTATCGGGTGCATCCAAATTGACTTCTGAGAATATGGTACATTCCATGCAAACCGTACACCTATCTTTCATCAAGATTAGCACTATCTCCAAACAGACCGAACCGAGCTTTCACTTGAGCCTCTTCACCTAGGAGTACCATCGGGAACTTCCACAGTGATCTCTAAGCCTATGGTGCACTGGGCACAAACCATGCAACTATCTTGCACCAAAACTAATACTATCTCCAACTGGATCGAAGCAAGATTCCATATGATACACTTCATATATTAGTTCCATCGGGTGCATGTACAGTTCCATCGGGTTTGTCTAAATTGATTTATGAGTATATGGTTTGTTCCATGCAAACCGTGCACCTATCTTGCATCAAGATTAGAACTATCTGCAAACAGACAGAACCAAGATTCCACTTGAGTCTCTTCACCAAGGAGTACCATCATGTGTGTCCAAAATAGTTTCTAAGCCTATGGTGTATTAGCCACAAACCGTGTACATATCTTGCACCGAAACTAACACTATCTCCAAAGAGACCGAAGTGAGATTCTATATGACACACGTCATCTAGGACTTCTATTGGGTGCATCCAAATATATTTCTAAGCATATGGTACGTTCCATGCAATTCGTGCACCTTTCTTGCATCAAGATTAGCACTATCTACAAACAAAGAAAACTGAGCTTCCATTTGAGCATCTTTACCCATGAGTATCATCAGGTGCATCCAAAATGGTTTCTTAGCCTATGATGCATTAGGCGCAAACTGTGTACCAATCTTGCAACAAAACTAACTCTGTCTCCAAATAGACCAAAGCGAGATTCCATATGACACATGTCATCTCGGAGTTCTATTGGGGTGTGTCCTAATGGTTTTCTTAGCATATGGTATGTTCTATGCAAACTGTGCACTTATCTTGCATCAAATTAGCACTATCTCCAAACAGATCGAACCGACGTTCCACTTGAGCCTCTTCACCTAGGATTAGCATCGGGTGCTTTCATAATGGTTTCTGAGCCTATGGTGCATTATGCGCAAACCATGCACCAATCTTGCACCTAAACTAACACTGTCACCAAATAGATTGACGCGAGATTCCATATGACACACATGATCTAGGAGTTCTATCGGGTGCGTCCAAATTGATTTCTGAGAATATGGTAAGTTCCATGCAAACCTTACACCAATTTTTCATCAAGATTAGCACTATCTCCAAACAGACCGAACCGAGCTTTCACTTGAGCCTCTTCACCTAGGAGTACCATCGGGAACTTCCACAATGATTTCTGAGCCTATGGTGCACTGGGCACAAACCATGCAACTATCTTGCACCGAAACTAATACTATCTCCAACTGGACTGAAGCGAGGTTCCATATGATACACTTCATCTAGTAGTTCCATCGGGTTTGTCTAAATTGATTTCTAAGCATATGGTATGTTCCATGCAAACCGTGCACCTATCTTGCATCAAGATTAGAACTATCTCCAAATAGATAGAACCAAGATCCACTTGAGCCTCTTCACCAAGGAGTACCATCGTGTGCGTCCAAAATAGTTTCTTAGCTTATGGTGCATTAGGCACAAACCGTGTACCTATCTTGCACCGAAATTAATACTATCTCCAAAGAGACCGAAGTGAGATTCTATATGACACACGTCATCTAGGAGTTCGTGGGTGCTTCCAAATATATTTCGAAGCATATGGTATGTTCGATGCAATTCGTGCACCTATCTTGCATCAAGATTAGCACTATCTCCAAACAAAAGCAAACTGAGCTTCCACTTGAGCCCCTTTACCCAGGAGTATCATCGGGTGCATCCAAAATGGTTTCTTAGCCTATGATGCATTAGGCGCAAACTGTGTACCTATCTTGCACCAAAACCAACTCTGTCTCCAAACAGACCGAAGCGTCCATATGACACATGTCATCTAGGAGTTCTATTGGGGGGCGTCCAAATGGATTTCTTAGCATATGGTATGTTCCATGCAAACCGTGCACCTATCTTGCATCAAGATTAGCACTATCTCCAAACAGATCGAACCGACCTTCCCCTTGAGCCTCTTCACCTAGGGTTATCATCTGGTGCTTCCATAATGGTTTCTGAGCCTATGGTGCATTATGCGCAAACCATGCACCAATCTTGCACCTAAACTAACACTGTCCCCAAACAGATTGAAGCGAGATTCCATATAACACACATGATCTAGGAGTTATATCGGGTGCGTCCAAATTGATTTATAAGAATATGGTACGTTCCATGCAAACTGTACACCTATCTTTCATCATGATTAGCACTATCTCCAAACAGACCGAACCGAGCTTTCACTTGTGCCTCTTCACCTAGGAGTACCACCGGGAACTTCCACAACGGTTTCTGAGCCTATGGTGCACTGGGCACAAACCATGCAACTATCTTGCACCCAAACTAATACTATCTCCAACTGGACCGAAGCGAGATTCCATATGATACACTTAATCTAGTAGTTCCATCGGGTGCATCTACAGTTCCATCGGGTTTGTCCAAATTCATTTCTAAGCATATGGTATGTTCCATGCAAATCGTGCACCTATCTTGCATCAATATTAGAACTATCTCGAAATAGAGAGAACCAAGATTCCACATGAGGCTCTTCACCAAGGAGTATCATCACGTGCATCCAAAATAGTTTCTTAGCCTATGGTGCACTAGGCATAAACCATGTACCTATCTTGCACCGAAACTAACACTATCTCCAAAGACATCGAAGTGAGATTCTAGATGACACACGTCATCTAGGAGTTCTATTGGGTGCTTCCAAATATATTTTGAAGCATATGGTACATTCCATGCAATTCGTGCACCTATCTTGCATTAAGATTAGCACTATCTCCAAACAAAAGCAAACTGAGCTTCCACTTGAGCCCCTTTAGCCAAGAGTATCTTCGGGTGCATCCAAAATGGTTTCTTAGCCTATGATGCATTAGGCGCAAACTGTGTACCTATCTTGCACCAAAACTAACTCTATCTCCAAACAGACCAAAGCGAGATTCCATATGACACATGTCATCTAGGAGTTCTATTGGGGTGCGTCCAAATGGATTTCTTAGCATATGGTATGTTCCATGCAAACCGTGCACTTATCTTGCATCAAGATTAGCACTATCTCCAAACAGATCGAACCGACCTTCCACTTGAGCCTCTTCACGTAGGATTATCATCGGGTGCTTCCATAATGGTTTCTGAGCCTATGGTGTATTATGCGCAAACCATGCACCAATCTTGCACCTAAACTAACACTGTCTCCAAACAGATTGAAGCGAGATTCCATATGACACACATGATCTAGGAGTTCTATCGGGTACGTCCAAATTGATTTATGAGAATATGGTACGTTCCAT